>NC_059227.1:31593659-31678659 GCF_020615455.1 Coregonus clupeaformis | reverse complement strand
GGTGAAAAATCTGTCGATGTGCCCTTGAGCAAGGCACTTAACCCTAATTGCTCCTGTAAGTCGCTCTGGATAAGAGCGTCTGCTAAAAAATAAAAAAAATCTCTTTACCCTACAGTATCTTTACCCTACAGTATCCCTACCATCTCTTTACCCTACATTATCTCTACCATCTCGCTACCCTATCGTTACCCTACAGTATCTCTACCATCTCTCTACCATCTCTCTACCCTATCTTTACCCTAGAGTATCTCTACCATCTCTCTACCCTATCTTTACCCTACAGTATCTCTACCATCTCTCTACCCTATCTTTACCCTACAGTATCTCTACCATCTCTCTACCCTATCTTTACCCTACAGTATCCCTACCATCCCTCTACCCTATCTTTACCCTATCTCTACCATCTCTCTCCTATCTACCATCTCTCTACCCTATCTTTATACTATCTCTACCATCTCTCTACCATCTATCTTCCATCTCTCTACCATCTATCTACCATCTATCTACCATCTATCTACCTCTCTACCAATCTCAATTCCACCTTTCCACCTGGCATAAAGAGTTTGTCTATCTCTTCCTCCATTCTGTCTCTAATCGTCCTCCATTCTGTCTCTTATCTTCCTCCATTCTGTCTCTTATCTTCCTCCATTCCTTCTCTTACATTCCTCCATTCTGTCTCTTATCTTCTCCCATTCTGTCTCTTATCTTCCTCCATTCTGTCTCTTATCTTCCTCCATTCTGTCTCTAATCTTCCTCCAATCTGTCTATCTCGCATTCCATTCTGTCTCTTATCTTCCCCCATTCTGTCTCTAATCGTCCTCCATTCTGTCTCTTATCTTCCCCCATTCTGCCTTTCTCGTCCTACATTCTGTCTCATATCTTCCTCCTTTCTGTCTCTAATCTTCCTCCATTCTGTCTCTAATCTTCCTCAATTCTGTCTCTTATCTTCCTCCATTCTGTCTCTTATCTTCCCCCATTCTGTCTCTTATCTTCCTCCATTCTGTCTCTAATCGTCCTCCATTCTGTCTCTTATCTTCCTCCATTCTGTCTCTAATCTTCCTCCATTCTGTCTCTAATCTTCCTCCATTCTGTCTCTTATCTTCCTCCATTCTGTCTCTTATCTTCCTCCATTCTGTCTCTTATCTTCCTCCATTCTGTCTCTAATCTTCCTCCATTCTGTCTCTAATCTTCCTCCATTCTGTCTCTAATCTTCCTCCATTCTGTCTCTTATCTTCCTCCATTCTGTCTCTTATCTTCCTCCATTCTGTCTCTTATCTTCCTCCATTCTGTCTCTAATCTTCCTCCATTCTGTCTCTAATCTTCCTCCATTCTGTCTCTTATCTTCCTCCATTCTGTCTCTTATCTTCCTCCATTCTGTCTCTTATCTTCCTCCATTCTGTCTCTTATCTTCCTCCATTCTGTCTCTTATCTTCCTCCATTCTGTCTCTTATCTTCTGCCATTCTGTCTCTCTCTTCCCCCTGTATGCACCCTCTTTCTGTCCCAACCAGTCTCTTTATCTTTCTCCCCTGCGTATTAAGTTGTCTTCCCTTTGTCTAACACCCTCATCTCTTCCTTCCTCCCTTCTCTCTCTCTCTCTCTCTCTCTCTCTCTCTCTCTCTCTCTTTCTCTCTCTCTTTATCTCTCTCTATCTCTCTCTCTCTCTCTCTCTCTCTCTCTCTCTCTCTCTCTCTCTCTCTCTCTCTCTCTCTCTCTCTCTCTCTCTCTCTCTCTCACACACACACACAGTATGTCTCACAATTTCATAAGAAAGACCTGCAACCTGAGAGAACTTTCTAAAGAATGCTTTAAAGAAACAATTATGTCCAACTGACTCACTCTCTTCCCTCACTCTCTTCCCTCACTCTCTTCCCTCACTCTCTGCCTCTCCTTCTCTCTTTTTTCTCACACACACCCACATACCATCCTCGGCGTTGGCAAGCAGTGGCCCATCCTGCCTGTTGCGTTCTCTCTCCCCTCCGAAGCATTGGGCGATCAGTCACATGATCTAATGATCTACAGGGTAGAGCTGTGTGTGTGTGGGTGTTGTTTTATCTGGGGTTATTTAATCAGATTTTACTGCTCGCTTGAGTTACTTGATGTGGAATAGAGTTCCATATAGTCATGGCTCTATGTATTACTGTGCATTTCCCAGAGTCTGTTGTAGCCTTAGGGACTGTGAAGAGATCCCTTGTGGCATGCCTTGTGGGGTGTGTATGGCTGTCTGAGCGGTGTGCTAGTTGTTTGAACAGACAGTTCGGTGCTTTCAACATGTCAATACCTCTCACAAAGACAAGTAGTGATGCAGTCAATCTCTGAGCCAGGAGAGATTGACATGCATGTTATTGATATTAGCCCTCCGTGTACATTTAAGGTCCAGCCGTGCTGCTCTGTTCTGGGCCAATTGTAATTGACTTACAGTACCAGTCAAGAGTTTGGACACACCTACTCATTCAAGGTTTATTTTTAATTTTTTACTATTTTCTCAATTGTAGAATGATAGTGAAGACATCAGAACTATGAAATAACACATATGGAATCATGTAGTAACCAAAAAAGTGTTAAACAAATCAAAATATATTTTATATTCTAGATTCTTCAAAGTAGCCACCCATTGCCTTGATGACAGCTTTGCACACTCTTGGCATTCTGGAATGCTTTTCCAACAGTCTTGAAGGAGTTTCCACATATGCTGAGCACTTGTTGGCTGCTTTTCCTTCACTTTGCGGTCCAGCTCATCCCAAACCATCTCAATTGGGTTGAGGTCGGGTGATTGTGGAGGCCAGGTCATCTGATGCCACACTCCATCACTCTCCTTCTTGGTCAAATAGCCCTTACACAGCCAGCAGAATGCTGTGGTAGCCATGCTGGTTAAGTGTGCCTTGAATTCTAAATAAATCACTGACAGTGTCACCAGCAAAGCACCCCCACACCATCATTCCTCCACCTCCATGCTTCATGGTGGGAACCACACATGCGAAGATCATCCGTTCACCTACTCTGCATCTCACAGACACGGCGGTTGGAACCAAAAATCTGAAGGACAGATTTCCACTGGTCTAATGTCCATTGCTCGTGTTTCTTGGCCCAAGCAAGTCTCTTCTTCTTATTGGTTCCCTATAGTAGTGGTTTCTTTGCAGCAATTCGACCATGAAGGCCTGATTCACGCAGTCTCCTCTGAACAGTTGATGTTGAGATGTGTCTGTTTCTTGAACTCTGTGAAGCATTTATTTGGGCTGCAATCTGAGGTGCAGTGAACTCGAATGAACTTATCCTCTGCAGCAGAGGTAACTCTGGGTCTTCCTTTCCTGTGGCGGTCCTCATGAGAGCCAGTTTTATCATAGCGCTTGATGGTTTTTGCAACTGCACTCAAGGAAACGTTCAATGTTTGTTCTAATGGGGTTTTCAAGCTTCTGAATCTGGCAGTTCACATTGCGATTGACTTAATCATTTAAAGGTGGACTCAGTGAGATGACACTGCTGATATTGGGCACATTTGAGTGGTAAGGCTAAAGCAACTGACTGTAGGCGAAAGTCGAGGAGTGAAGTCGGTGAAGGTGCATCTGCGACAGCCAAACGTTGTACACTAATGCGGTTTTCCAACAGCAAGGCTCAGATCAACATGGCAGTGTTGCCATTGTTTCAGACCAGGGTTCAAATACTATTTCAAATATCTCAATTACTTTCACATACATTCGAAGAAAGTATTCAGATATATTTTATTTGAAAAAGTAGATGAATATTTTAATATATTTGGAAATAAACATGGAAAGTATTTTAAAATACTCAAATACACTGGCTCAAATACACTCCCATGCATTTTAACACAGATATTTGAAAGTATTATTTGAAATAAGTATTTGAACATTCTCTCAAATACAATTCCGGATGCTGTTCCGGATGACTATGTGATCACGCTCTCCATAGCCGATTTGAGTAAGACTTTTAATCAGGTCAACATTCACAAGGCCACAGAGCCAGACAGATTACCAGGACGTGTACTCCGAGCATGTGCTGACCAACTGGCAAGTGTCTTCACTGACATTTTCAACATGTCCCTGACTGAGTCTGTAATACCAACATGTTTCAAGCAGACCACCATAGTCCCTGTGCCCAAGGACACTAAGATAACCTGCCTAAATGACTAACGACGCGTAGCACTGACGTCTGTAGCCATGAAGTGCTTTGAAAGCCTGGTCATGGCTCACATCAACACCATTATCCCAGAAACCCTAGACCCACTCCAATTTGCATACCGCCCCAACAGATCCACAGATGATGCAATCTCTATTGCACTCCACACTGCCCTTTCCCACCTGGACAAGGGGAACACCTACGTGAGAACACTATTCATTGACTAACGCTCAGCGTTCAACACCATAGTGCCCTCAAAGCTCATCACTAAGCTAAGGATCCTGGGACTAAACACCTCCCTCTGCAACTGGATTCTGGACTTCCTGACATGCAGCCCCCAAGTGGTAAGGGTAGGTAACAACACATCTGCCATGCTGATCCTCAACACGGGGGCCCCTCAGGGGTGCGTGCTCAGTCCCCTCCTGTACTCCCTGTTCACTCATGACTGCATGGCCAGGCACGACTGCAACACCATCATTACATTTGCTGACGACACAACAGTCGTATATACCCCCCTGTATATATAGCCTCCCTACTGTTATTTTATTTTACTTCTGCTCTTTTTTTCTCAACACATTTTTGTTGTTGTTGTTTTATTTTACTTTTTTATAAAAAAAAATAATGCATTGTTGGTTAAGGGCTGTAAGTAAGCATTTCACGGTAATGTCTACACCTGTTGTATTCGGCGCATGTGGCAAATAAAATTTGATTTGATTTAATTTGAATTCGGTAGACTATTTGGTTTTTACAAATAACCATTAAAATACTCAAATAAAAGTACTTGTTTGGGGCTGTGTATTAGAAAATACTCAAATACACAGAAAACGTATTTTGAATACCAGATACTCAAATAGACATGCATTTGAACCCAGGTCTGCATTGCTTATAAAAGGTTTGCTTTGTGATGTCGAAGTAAACAACCCCAAATCACTGGTAATGTACAGTTCGCGAACGATTCATTCTTTTTGAACAACTATTTTTACTGACTCCAGAGTCATGATTTGTTTTTCTGAATGACATGTTCATTTTAGTAGATCGTTCGTTTGACCTACTGGCCACAATGAATTATACAGCAGGATTAACCTCTACGGGATCGGTGTCCCGTATACGGGATGGTTGAGCTAACGTGCACTAATGTGATTACCATGATTGTTGTAAGTAACTGCAAACTTTCCAGGACGTAGACATGTCTTATATGGGCAGAAAGCTGAAATTCTTGTTAATCTAACTGCACTGTACAATTTACAGTAGCTATTACAGTGAAAAAAGACCATGCTATTGTTTGAGGAGAGTGCACAACAACAACAAAAACGTATCACGCCAGCTGGTTTGATACATTCACCAACAACTGTCTGTCATGTATGTACACAGGCAGAATAGATCATGCTGCAGAGAGATGAAAAATACATGTTTAGAACTGAGAATTGATCATATGATGCAAGAATGAATGCAATTAATTGATTCTTGAATGTTATGACACTGTAGAACCAAAACATACACACAGTCTCTCCTCAACAAACTCAGGAACGAATCGTTTGTGATGCTGCAGTTCGCAAACGATATGGTGCTTATCACCCTCACGGCAGTCAAGCAACACATTCCGCCAAGAGTCGTTCACAATCTAGTCCGGTTGCGGCCACAACTAGACCTAATTTGAAATGTACCAATAAATAACCATATTTGTGTGCTTACACGTAGCAATCAACAAATGTACATTGTTTAAAGAATGCTTTTACAAGTCTCAGTCACAAATGACAGCTTAGTTTCAGTCATGTTTCAGTCATGTCTTTGGTGACCATTGTGTAGGTCAAACAAAAACACCCTAATGATTGGTTGACAATAGAGGCTCCCACAATGCAGGTGATGGCTGCAGGATGAAGCTGGGGAAGAACAACTACAGAAAGTTCATGACTTTTGATCACATGATTTTTGTCCATGCAGTTGGCATGCAGGTGGAAGTTGGAGAAAAACATTCCCCTGAACACAACACGCTTTGAAAGGCGGTGACCAACGATGGCAAAAGTGACATGACAAAAGTGATCAGCTATAATGTGCCCATTGAGATGGGCACGATGCAGTCTTTGCTCTCACACAGTCACACAGAGTATCTGTGCATGTGCACGGGTGCGCCACACGCTGCTACAACGTGGTAGCTACGGGACCAAAACCGCAGAGAAGTTTAGCCTCACACTTCAGCGCTCCTGGTTGTTGCGGAAATTGACCCACACTACTCCTGTTTACTTTGTGCATCTACAGTAAGTCTACCTTTAAATCTAACCTAATCTATAACCTGACCCATCCCCTTATGCATTACTGCCCCACAGTGGCAGGAAGTGACATCAAAAACACACAAACTATACAACAAGTAAATGGCTCCTAGGCTACTTCCTGTCCCTAACACTAAAACTAAAACTGACACTAAATAATATAACAACATTTAAATGTTTTTATTAAACTTAAACTAAATAAAAACTAGTAAAGTTTAGTCTGAAAACTAACTGAATTTCAAATAAACGTATTAAAACAAATAGAAAGGACGCATGGCTCTCGACCTTCGCCTCTCCCGAGTCCGTACGGGAGTTGCAGCGATGGGACAAGACTGTAACTACCAATTGGATACCACGAAATAGGGGAGAAAAAGGGGTAAAAAGTACAACAACAAAAAAAAAATATATATATATATATATAAATAAAACGAATATAATAACACAAAACTATAATAACCTTGGCCTGCAGGACATGTTTAGTTGATGGTGATGTCAAGAAAGCAGAGCAGCGCTTTATCACGGACAGACCTCTCTCCATCTTAGCTACCATTGCATCAATATGTTGTGACCATGTCAGTTTACAATCTAGGTTACACCAAGCAGTTTAGTCTCCTCAACTTGTTCATTTGCCACATTATTCATTAAAAGTTTTAGATTAGGTTTAGGGTTGCTTTTAATTTTTGATATATTTAGGACAAGCTTAGTCCCCCTTTTGCCCCCAGAACAGCCTCAATCTGTCGGGGCATGGACTACAAGGTGTCGAAAGCGTTCCACAGGGATGCTGTCCATGTTGACTCCAATGCTTCCCATAGTTATGTCAAGTTGGCTGGATGTCCTTTGGGTGGTGGACCATTCTTTATACACATAGGAAACTGTAGAGCGTGAAAAACCCAGCAGTGTTGCTGTTCTTGACACACTCAAACCGGTACGCCTGGCACCTACTACCATACCCCGTTCAAAGGCACTTAAATATTTTGTCTTGCCCATTCACCTTCTGAATGGCACACATACACAATCCATGTCTCAATTGTCTCAAGGCTTCAAAATCCTTCATTAACCTGTCTCCTCCCCTTCATCTACATGATTGAAGTGGATTTAACAGGTGACATCAATAAGGGATCATAGATTTCACCTAGTCAGTCTATGTAATAAATAGTTTTGTACACTCAGTGTATAATGTTGAGTCATCAGCAGACACACAGGCTTTACTCAGTGCTAGTGATAGGTCATTAGTAAAAATAGAAAAAAGTAAGGTGCCAAGACAGCTACCTTGAGGTATGCCAAACTCTACCTGGTTTACGTTAGAGAGGCTTCCATTAAAGAACACCCTCTGTGTTCTGTTAGATGGGTAACTCTCAATCCACGATAAAGCAGGGGATGTAAAGCCATAACACACGTTTTTTCAGCAGCAGACTATAATCGATGTCAAAAGCTGCACTGAAGTCTAACAAAACAGCTCCCACAATCTTCTTGTTACCAATTTCTTTCAGCCAATCATCATCTGTTTGTGTTAGTGCCGTACATGTTGAGTGCCCATCCCTATAAGCGTGCTGAAAGTTAATTTGTTTACTGTAAAATAGCGTTGTATCTGGTCAAACACCATGTCTTCCAAAAGTTTAGTAAGGGTCGGTTGCAAGCTGGTTGGTCGGCTGTTTGAACCATTAAAGTGTGCTGTGGCATTCGTGCTCGACTAAGGGACTTGATAATCCAAAAAAGCATTTGTTACCCCAGGACACTTGAACAGGTCCAGGAAAATAAATAAAAATACAGTCATTACATAGCGAATTATACTTTATGTGGCTCCGATGTATTCTGGCAATGCTGGCACAGATACAGGTATCGGCTACGGTGCTAGTGCTGCTATGTAAATCAAGGCTATTTTGTTAGTGCCACTATGTTAAATCAATCATATCCAGGCTAGCACAGTCTATAGGAGCTGAATGGACCTGCATGAGAGCGCGCATTCCTATCACACTTTCTCTCACCTGCAGTGTGGTGAATCTACTCTCATGACACAAACACACACACACACAGAGAGGACGAGATGTACAATTCATAATGTCTCGCCAGGACCTGCAATCTGAGGAAAGTTCTTAGGAAAACTAATGAAAGGAACAACGTTACCCCATGACCACAATTGGTGGTGTGATACATGTGGTCCGGTGATATACTGGTACATGGTGGTGTGACATACACAGTACCTTGTTGAAGAGACAGAGGTATTGACATACACAGTACCTTGTTGAAGAGACAGAGGTATTGACATACACAGTACCTTGTTGAAGAGACAGAGGTATTGACAGCTGTCACTACTTCCTGTGAGTTCTTAGCTCTGCATATCTGAGATTCCGGGTGGCAGGAATATGGCGGCAGGTAGCCTAGCGGTTAGCGTGTTAGGCCAGTAAGCGAAAGGTTGCTGGTTCGAATATCCGATCAGAAAAGGTGAAATATCTGTTGATGTGCCCTTGAGCAAGGCACTTAACCTTAATTTGATCCAGGGGCGACGTACTACTATGGCTGACCCTGTAAAACAACACATTTCACTGCACCTATCCGGTGTACACAAATGTATTCCCTAACAGCAGCACATGGGAGTATTTTCAAACCTCTTTTCTGCTTTGGGAGAAACCAAAGTATTGCTAAATGTAAACCACTATTAAGAAAGAGGTTGTGAGAGAATGAGTGGTGACACGTTATGACACACACACAATGACCCACCCAGTTCCACACACACACTACGACCCACCCAGCTCCACACACACACTACGACCAACCCAGCTCCACACACACACTACGACCCACCCAGCTCCACACACACACTACGACCCACCCAGCTCCACACACACACTATGACCCACCCAGCTCCACACACACACTACGACCCACCCAGCTCCACACACACACTATGACCCACCCAGCTCCACACACACACTACGACCCACCACCTCCACACACACACACACACACACACACACACAAACACACACACACTAAGACCCCCCAAACAAACACACTAAGACCCCCCCACACACACTAAGACCCTCCCCCACCTCCACACACACACACACACACACACACACACACACACACACACTAAGACCCCCCCCACAAACACACTAAGACCCCCCCACACACACTAAGACCCCCCACACACACTAAGACCCCCCCCACCTCCACACACACACACACACACACACACACTAAGACCCCCCCACAAACACACTAAGACCCCCCACACACACACACTAAGACCCCCTCACAAACACACTAAGACCCCCCACACACACTAAGACCCCCCCCCCACACACACTAAGACCCCCCACACACACACTAAGACCCTCCCACACACACACTAAGACCCCCCCCACACACACACTAAGACCCCCCACACACACACTAAGACCCCCCCCCCACACACACACACAAAGACCCCCACACACACACACACTAAGACCCCCCCCCCACACACAAACACAAAAGACCCCCACACACACACACTAAGACCCTCCCGCACACACACACACACTAAGACCCCTCCCACACACACACTAAGACCCCCCCACACACACACTAAGACCCCCCCACACACACACTAAGACCTCCCCACACACATACTAAGACCCCCCCACACACACTAAGACCCCCCACACACACTAAGACCCCCCACACACACACTAAGCCCCCCCACACACACACTAAGACCCCCACACACACACAAAAAGACCCCCCACACACACACACACTAAGACCCCCCCCCACACACACACACAAAAAGACCCCCCCACACACACACACTAAGACCCCCCCACACACAAACACATAAAGACCCCCCCACACACACACACTAAGACCCTCCCCCACACACACACACACTAAGACCCCCCACACACACACACTAAGACCCCCCCCACACACACACACACTAAGACCCCCCACACACACACACACTAAGACCCCCCACACACACACACACTAAGACCCCCACACACACACACACTCAAGACCCCCCACACACACACACTAAGACCCCCCCACACACACACACTAAGACCCCCCCCACACACACACTAAGACCCCCCACACACACACACTAAGACCCCCCCACACACACTAAGACCCCCCCCACACACACACTAAGACCCCCCCACACACACACACACTAAGATCCCCCCACACACACACACACACACTAAGACCCCACCACACACACACTAAGACCCCCCCCCACACACACACACACACACACACACACACTGTAGGATTCTTGTGAGGTATTCATTATTATTATTATTATTTATTTGTGGGTATTTAAAAAAGTACTTTTGCCGGTTAAATAATAATAATATGCCATTTAGCACACGCTTTTATCCAAAGCGACTTACAGTCATGCATGCATACATTTTTACGTATGGGTGGTCCCGGGGATTGAACCCACTACCCTGGCGTTATAAGCGCCATGCTCTACCAATTGAGCTACAGAGGTTACTTTGCATTAGTTTTGTATGTCTCTACTACTAAACCTTGGAATGTAAATATGACTATCTTCACGCACATTCTCTTTTGTGTTTTGGAATTCCTTTAACTTATCTTTAGTCATAAGGACTTAGCGGTAAATATAGTAAATGCTGACATATAATAACATGTTGTTATATATAGAGGCAAGTAAAAGTTGCGTGAACTGCTTCAAACTGCCTTTCGTGCCTGTCGGAAGGTAACTCCCAGCCGTTCAGTTGGTTAAAATCAAGGAGCACCTATTTTTGTGCCCATGCCTGAGTGACAGCGTAACCTTTCATCCCTGACCTTTACTCAGCGCGACCCCTACACCCTAATAATGGAGACAGGAAGGTATTAGGGGGGAGGGCAGGGGTGTAGGGGTGAAGGGTCAAGCCTAAAATGATGTGTTGTGGATCAGACTACAGAGAAGGGGGAATTCTACCCGGCAACAGAGACAATGAGGCTTCAGTTTATTGGTCTGTAATTAGGGAGCTGATTACTCAATAATTGTTGCCATGATGATGGAGTGCGGATGACCTTTACATATTTATGTATGTGTGTTTGTGGCGGGGCTGGGGGCTGTAGCGTGCGTGCCTGCCTGACTTCCTGCCTGTGTGTTTGCTTCGCCATGTATCAACCACTCTTCATCCCAAGAATTGTGAGTGTGAGTGCATTCATCCCTGTATCAACATACTGTTGCCATCACACACTACAGTGAAAACAATAGATGAGACCTTATGAGACCCCAGCCCATTGAGCCCTGTCATACACCCAGCTGGGTGAAGACTGGTAGGGTTCCAGGGTCGGGGAAAGGGGGTGACTGGAGGGTCACTGGGCACACCGGTGGGTCCCGGGCTCTGTTTGGGGTGTAGGGTCCCGTTGGAGTTCCGTGTGTATTAGTTGGTAGAGCATGGCACTTGCAACGCCAGAGTTGTGGGTTCGATTGCCATGGGGGAGCAGTATGAAAAAATACAAAAAATGTGTGCACTCAATAATACACCTTTCAAACCAACATGGTTTTCACCAACTTTTTGCTGACTTTTCTTTATATCTGAAAGCCTGTACTTGTATTTCCTCCAACCGACCTAGTCATGATTGCGGTAATATATTTAAAAGTCTCGCCAACCCCTCAGTATAAGCGTCACTTTTCATCATACCGTCTTTGGCACGCATTAAAACATGAACATTCTATTGTTGTTGTCCGACATCAAACTTGTCTATGTCCTCATTATGAAAAAGTATAAACACAAAAATGTCAGTCTGTATGTTATGGCAGTAGCCTGGTCCAACAGTCTATATGACATCACAGTAGCCTGGTCCAACAGTCTATATGACATCACAGTAGCCTGGTCCAACAGTCTATATGACATCACAGTAGCCTGGTCCAACAGTCTGTATTACATCTCAGTAGCCTGGTCTAACAGTCTATATGACATCACAGTAGCCTGGTCCAACAGTCTGTATGACATCACAGTAGCCTGGTCCAACAGTCTGTATGACATCACAGTAGCCTGGTCCAACAGTCTGCAAGACATCACAGTAGCCTGGTCCAACAGTCTGTATGACATCACAGTAGCCTGGTCCAACAGTCTGTATGACATCACAGTAGCCTGGTCCAACAGTCTGTATGACATCACAGTAGCCAAAGTCAAGGATCGGTAGGATAGTCAGTTTTACGAGGGCATGTTTGGCAGCATAAGTGAAGGAGGCTTTGTTGCGAAATAGGAAGGAATATGTAAATATAGCAAGCCAGCCAGGCAACTAAAAGCAACTTTGTAGATACCGTTTTGTTGCTAACGTTAGCTAGCTTGGTACCTATGCTATCTAGCTGGTTAGCCAGCTAATATAATGCTGTTAGCTAGCCCAGATAACTTACATGGCTACCACCACACATACAGTGCCTTCAGAAAGTATTCACACCACTTTACTTTTTCCACATTTTGTTGTGTTACAGCCTGAATTTAAAATGGATTACATTTAGATTGTGTGTCACTGGCCTACACAAAATACCCCAGAATGTCAAAGTGGAATTATGTTTTTTGACATTTTTACAAATGAATTACAAATGAAAAGCTGAAATGTCTTGAGTCAATAAGTATTCAACCCCTTTGTTATCGCAAGCCTAAATAAGTTTAGGAGTAAAAATGTGCTTAACAAGTCACATAATACGTTTTATGGACTCACTCTGTGTGTAATAATAGTGTTTAACATGATTTTTGAATCTCTACCCCACACATACTATTATCTGTAAGGTCCCTTAGTCTGGCGGGGAATTTTAAACACAGATTCAACCATAAAGACCGGGGAGGTTTTCCAATGCCTCGCAGAAATGGGCACCTACTGGTAGATGGGTAGAAATACAAAAAGCAGTCATTGAATATCCCTTTGAGCATGATAAAGTTCTTAATTACACTTAAAATTATGTATCAATACACCCAGTCACTACAAATATACATGCGTCCTTCCTAACTCAGTTGCCTGAGAGGAAGGAAACCACTCAGGGATTTCAGTTACATAGCTTAATGGCTGTGATAGGAGAAAACTGCGGATGGGTCAACAACATTGTAGTTACTCCACAAGACTAACCTAAATGTCAGAGTGAAAAGAAGGAAGCCTGTAAAGAATACAAATATTCCAAAACATTAATTCTGTTTGCAATAAAGTAAAACTGCTAAAATATTAGCAAAGACATTTACTTTATGTTCTGAATACAAAATGTTATTTTTGGGGCAAATCCAATACAACACATCACTGAGTACCACTCTTTATATTTTCAAGCATAGTGGTGGCTGCATCATGTTATGAGTATGCTTGTCATTGGCAAGGACTAGGACGTTTTTTAGGATAAAAATAAACAGCGTAGAGCTAAGCACAGGCAAAATCCTAGAGGAAAACATGGGTGTTTCTAACCAAGACAACATTGAATGTTCCTGAGTGGCTTAGTTACAGTTTTGATTTAAATCGGCTTGAAAAGCTGTGGCAAGATTTGAAAATGGCTGTCTAGCAATGATCAACAACCAACTTGACAGAACTTAAAGAATTTTACAAATAATGATGTGCAAATATTGTACAATCCAGGTGTGCAAAGCTCTTAGAGACTTACCCAGAAAGACACACAGCTGTAATTGCTGCCAAAGGTGATTCTAACATGTATTGACTCAGAGTTGTGAATACTTATGTAAGTGAGATATTTCTGTATTTCATTTTCAATCAATTTGCAAGAATGTTTAAAAACATGTTTTCACTTGGTCATTATGGGATATAGTGTGTAGATGGGTGAGAAAATAACGGCATCGGCTATCATCATAAGGTGGTGGTTATTCATGTAGCTAACTAGCTAACTTAGCTGCAAGAATAGCTTGCTAATGTTAGCATGCTAGACAACTAGACAATAAGATAGCTAGCTACAGTGGCTTGCGAAAGTATTCACCCCCCTTTGCATTTTTCCTATTTTGTTGCCTTACAACCTGGAATTAAAATTGATTTTTTTTGGGGGGGGTTGTATCATTTGATTTACACAACATGCCTACCACTTTGAAGATGCAAAATGTTTTTTATTGTGAAAAAAACAAGAAATAAGACAAAAAACAGAAAACTTGAGCGTCCATTACTATTCCCCCCCCCCACCCCCCAAAGTCAATACTTTGTAGAGCCACCTTTTGCAGCAATTACAGATGCAAGTCTCTTGGGGTATGTCTCTATAATTTGGCACATCTAGCCACTGGGATCTTTACCCATTCTTCAAGGCAAATCTGCTCCAGCTCCTTCAAGTTGGATGGGTTCCGCTGGTGTACAGCAATCTCTAAATCATACCACAGATTCTCAATTTGATTGAGGTCTGGGCTTTACTAGGCCATTCCAATATATTTAAATGTTTCCCCTTAAACCACTCGAGTGTTGCTTTAGCAGTATGCTTAGGGTCATTGTCCTGCTGGAAGGTGAACCTCCATCCCAGTCTCAAATCTCTGGAAGACTGAGACAGGTTTCCCTTCCCAGATGTTTAGTTCATTTCATTCCGATCTCCTTTGCATTATTGTAGCCATTTTCTGCAGCCTGTCAACTATGCCTCTGTCTATCCCTGTTCTCTCCTCTACGCACAGGCTATACAAACACCTCACACCGCGTGGCTGCTGCCTCTCTAACCTGGTGGTCCCTGCACACACCACCCACGTGGAGTTCCAGGTCTCAGGCAGCCTCTGGAACTGCCGTTCTGCTGCCAACAAGGCAGAGTTCATCTCAGCCTATGCTACCCTCCAGTCCCTCGACTTCTTGGCGCTGACGGAAACATGGATTACCACTGAAAACACTGCTACTCCTACTGCTCTCTCCTCGTCTGACCATGTGTTCTCGCATACCCCGAGAGCATCTGGTCAGCGGGTGTCACGCCCTGGCTCTGGGGACACTTGTATGTTGAGCCAGGGTGTGAGTTTCCTTTGTCGATTCTAGTTGTTGTGTTTCTAGGTTGGCCAAAGTGGTTCTCAATCAGAGGCAACTAGTGTCAGCTGTTGCTGGTTGTCTCTGATTGGGGACCATATTTATTCAGTCTGTTTGCCACAGTGGGGTGTGGGATCTTGTTCCAGTGTGGTTTGTGTTAGACCGAGGACGTCACGTTATCGTTTGTTGTTTTGTTCGTGTAATCATTCAATAAAAAGTATGTTCGCCTTCAACGCTGCGCCTTGGTCCTCTGTATCCGACGATCGTGACAGCGGGGTGGTGGCACAGGAATCCTCATCTCTCCCAAATGGACATTCTCTATTTTTCCCCTGACCCATCTGTCTATCTCCTCATTTGAATTCCATGCTGTCACAGTCACTAGCCCATTTAAGCTTAACATCCTTGTCATCTATCACCCTCCAGGTTCCCTTGGAGAGTTCATCAATGAGCTTGACGCCTTGATAAGTTCCTTTCCTGAGGATGGCTCACCCCTCACAGTTCTGGGGGACTTCAACCTCCCTACGTCTACCTTTGACTCATTTCTCTCTGCCTCCTTCTTTCCACTCCTCTCCTCTTTTGACCTCACCCTCTCACCATCCCCCCCTACTCACAAGGCAGGCAATACGCTTGACCTCATCTTTACTAGATGCTGTTCTTCTACTAATCTCACTGCAACTCCCCTCCATGTCTCCGACCACTACTTTGTATTCTTTTCTCTTTCGCTCTCCTCCAACACTACTCACTCTGCCCCTACTCAGATGGTAATGCGCCGTCGCAACCTTCACTCTCTCTCTCCCGCTACTCTCTCCTCTTCCATCCTATCATCTCTTCCCTCTGCTAAATCCTTCTCCCTCCGATCTCCTGATTCTGCCTCCTCAACCCTCCTCTCCTCCCTTTCTGCATCCTTTGACTCTCTATGTCCCCTATCCTCCCGGCCGGCTCGGTCCTCCCCTCCAGCTCCGTGGCTTGATGACTCATTGCGAGCTCACAGAACAGGGCTCCGGGCAGCCGAGCGGAAATGGAGGAAAACTAGACTCCCTGCGGACCTGGCATCTTTTCACTCCCTCCTCTCTACATTTTCTTCATCTGTTTCTGCTGCTAAGGCCACTTTCTACCACTCTAAATTCCAAGCATCTGCCTCTAACCCTAGGAAGCTCTTTGCCACCTTCTCCTCCCTGCTGAATCCCCCCCCTCCTCCCTCTCTGTGGATGACTTCGTCAACCATTTTGAAAAGAAGGTTGACGACATCCGATCCTCGTTTTGTTAAGTCAAATGACACTGCTGGTCCTGCTCACACTGCCCTACCCTATGCTTTGACTTCTTTCTCCCCTCTCTCTCCAGATAAAATCTTGCGACTTGTGACGGCCGGCCGCCCAACAACCTGCCCGCTTGACCCTATCCCTCCTCTCTTCTCCAGACCATCTCCGGTGACCTTCTCCTTACCTCACCTCGCTGATCAACTCATCCTTGACCGCTGGCTATGTCCCTTCCGTCTTCAAGAGAGCGAGAGTTGCACCCCTTCTTAAAAAACCAACACTCGATCCCTCTGATGTCAACAACTACAGACCAGTATCCCTTCTTTCTTTTCTCTCCAAAACTATTGAGCGTGCCGTCTTTAGCCAACTCTCTTGCTATCTCTCTCAGAATGACCTTCTTGATCCAAAACCAGTCAGGTTTCAAGACTGGTCATTCAACTGAGACTGCTCTTCTCTGTGTCACGGAGGCTCTCCGCACTGCTAAAGCTAACTCTCTCTCCTCTGCTCTTGTCCTTCTAGACCTGTCTGCTGCCTTTGATACTGTGAACCATCAGATCCTCCTCTCCACCCTCTCCGAGCTGGGCATCTCCGGCGCAGCTCACTCTTGGATTGCGTCCTACCTGACCGGTCGCTCCTACCAAGTGGCGTGGCGAGAAGCTGTCTCCGCACCACGTGCTCTCACCACTGGTGTCCCCCAGGGCTCAGTTCTAGGACCTCTCCTATTCTCGCTATACACCAAGTCACTTGGCTCTGTCATATCCTCACATGGCCTCTCCTATTATTGCTATGCAGACGACACACAACTAATCTTCTCCTTTCCCCCTTCTGATAACCAGGTGGCGAATCGCATCTCTGCATGTCTGGCAGACATATCAGTATGGATGACGGATCACCACCTCAAGCTGAACCTTGGCAAGACGGAGCTGCTCTTCCTCCCGGGGAAGGACTGCCCGTTCCATGATCTCGCCATCACGGTTGACAACTCCGTTGTGTCCTCCTCCCAGAGTGCGAAGAGCCTTGGCGTGACCCTGGACAACACCCTGTCGTTCTCCGCTAACATCAAGGCGGTGACCCGATCCTGTAGGTTCATGCTCTACAACATTCGGAGAGTACGACCCTGCCTTACACAGGAAGCGGCACAGGTCCTAATCCAGGCACTTGTCATCTCCCGTCTGGATTACTGCAACTCGCTGTTGGCTGGGCTCCCTGCCTGTGCCATTAAACCCCTACAACTCATCCAGAATGCCGCAGCCCGTCTGGTGTTCAACCTTCCCAAGTTCTCTCACGTCACCCCGCTCCTCCGCACACTACACTGGCTTCCAGTTGAAGCTCGCATCTGCTACAAGACCATGGTGCTTGCCTACGGAGCTGTGAGGGGAACGGCACCTCCGTACCTTCAGGCTCTGATCAGTCCCTACACCCAAACGAAGGCATTGCATTCATCCACCTCTGGCCTGCTGGCTCCCCTACCTCCCGCTCAGCCCAGTCAAAACTGTTCGCTGCTCTGGCACCCCAATGGTGGGACAAGATCCCTCACGACGCCAGCGGAGTCACTCACCACCTTCCGGAGACATTTGAAACCCCACCTCTTTAAGGAACACCTGGGATAGGATAAAGTAATCCTTCTAACCCCCCCTTACCCCACCCCACCCCACCCCCACCCCCCACCCCCAAAAAAAAAAAAAAAAAAGGTAAAGTGGTTATCCCACTGGCTATAAGGTGAATGCACCAATTTGTAAGTCGCTCTGGATAAGAGCGTCTGCTAAATGACATAAATGTAAATGTAAAATAATTTCCCTGTATTTAACGCCATCCATCATTCCTTCAATTCTGACCTGTTTCCCAGTCCCTGACGATGAAAAACATCCCCACAGCATGGGGATGATGTTCTAGGGGTGATGAGAGGTGTTGGGTTTGCGCCAGACATAGCGTTTTCCTTGATGGCCAAAAAGCTCAGTTTTAGTCTCATCTGACCAGAGTACCTTCTTCCATATGTTTGGGGAATCTCCCACATGCCTTTTGGCGAACACCAAACGCTTTTTTCTGGCCACTCTTCCGTAAAGTCCAGCTCTGTGGAGTGTACGGCTTAAAGTGGTCCTATGGACAGATACTCCAATCTCCGCTGTGGAGCTTTGCAGCTCCTTCAGGGTTATCTTTGGTCTCTTTGTTGCCTCTCTGATTAATGCCCTCCTTGCCTGGTCTGTGAGTTTTGGTGGGAGGCCCGCTCTTGGCAGGTTTGTTGTGGTGCTATACTCTTTCCATTTTTTATTAATGGATTTAATTGTGCTCCGTGGGATGTTCAAAGCTTCGGATATTTATTTATAACCCAACCCTGATCTGTACTTCTCCAAAACTTTGTCCCTGACCAGTTTGGAGAGCTCCTTGGTCTTCAGGGTGCCGCTTGCTTAGTGGTGCCCCTTGCTTAGTGGTGTTGCAGACTCTGGGGCCTTTCAGAACAGGTGTATATATACACTGAGATCATGTGACAGATCATGTGACTCTTAGATTGCACACAGGTGGACTTTATTTAACTAATTATGTGACTTCTGAAGGTAATTGGTTGCACCAGATTGTATTTAGGGGCTTCATAGCAAAGGGGGAGAATATATATGCACGCACCAATTTTCCGTTATTTATTTTTTTGATTTTTTGAAAGAAGTAATTTTTTTCATTTCACTTCACCAATTTGGTCTATTTTGTGTATGTCCATTACATGAAATCCAAATAAAAATCAATTTAAATTACAGGTTGTAATGCAACAAAATTGGAAAAACAACAAGGGGGATGAATACTTTTGCAAGGCACTGTAGGTCTCCAAAAAACAGGCTGACAGCAAACAATACGAAATACCACAGTGAGGGAAAAAAGTACTTGATCCCCTGCTGATTTTGTACGTTTGCCCACTGACAAAGAATTGATCAGTCTATAATTTTAATGGTAGGTTTATTTGAACAGTGAGAGACAGAAAAACAACAAAAGAATCCAGAAAAACGCATGTCAAAAATGTTATGAATTGATTTGCATTTTAATGAGGGAAATAAGTATTTGACCCCTCTGCAAAACATGACTTAGTACTTGGTGGCAAAACCCTTGTTGGCAATCACAGAGGTCAGATGTTTCTTGTAGTTTGCCACCAGGTTTGCACACATCTCAGGCGGGATTTTGTTCCACTCCTCTTTGCAGATCTTCTCCAAGTCATTAAGGTTTCGAGGCTGACGTTTGGCAACTCGAACCTTCAGCTCCCTCCACAAATGTTCTATGGGATTAAGGTCTGGAGACTGGCTAGGCCACTCCAGGACCTTAATGTGCTTCTTCTTGAGCCACTCCTTTGTTGCCTTGGCCGTGTGTTTTGGGTCATTGTCATGCTGGAATACCCATCCACGACCCATTTTCAATGCCCTGGCTGTGGGAAGGAGGTTCTCACCCAAGATTTGACGGTACATGGCCCCGTCCATCGTCCCTTTGATGCAGTGAAGTTGTCCTGTCCCCTTAGCAGAAAAACACCCCCAAAGCATAATGTTTCCACCTCCATGTTTGATGGTGGGGATGGTGTTCTTGGGGTCATAGGCAGCATTCCTCCTCCTCCAAACACAGCGATTTGAGTTGATGCCAAAGAGCTCAATTTTGGTCTCATCTGACCACAACACTTTCACCCAGTTCTCCTCTGAATCATTCAGATGTTCATTGGCAAACTTCAGACGGGCATGTATATGTGCTTTCTTGAGCAGGGGGACCTTGCGGGCACTGCAGGATTTCAGTCCTTCACAGCGTAGTGTGTTGCCAATTGTTTTCTTGGTGACTTTGGTCCCAGCTGCCTTGAGATCATTGACAAGATCCTCCCGTGTAGTTCTGGGCTGATTCCTCACCGTTCTCATGATCATTGCAACTCCACGAGGTGAGATCTTGCATGGAGCCCCAGGCCGTGGGAGATTGACAGTTCTTTTGAGTTTCTTCCATTTGCGAATAATCGCACCAACTGTTGTCACCTTCTCACCAAGCTGTTTCGCGATGGTCTTGTAGCCCCTTCCAGCCTTGTGTAGGTCTACAATCTTGTCCTTGACATCCTTGGAGAACTCTTTGGTCTTGGCCATGGTGGAGAGTTTGGAATCTGATTGATTGATTGCTTCTGTGGACAGGTGTCTTTTATACAGGTAACAAACTGAGATTAGGAGCACTCCCTTTAAGAGTGTGCTCCTATTCTCAGCTCGTTACCTGCATAAAAGACACCTGGGAGCCAGAAATCTTTCTGATTGAGAGGGGGTCAAATACTTATTTCCCTCATTAAAATGCAAATTAATTTATGACATTTTTGACATGATTTTTTTGTTCTTATTCTGTCTCTCACTGTTCAAATAGACCTACCATTAAAATTATAGACTGATCATTTCTTTGTCAGTGGGCAAACGTACAAAATCAGCAGGGGATCAAATAAAAAAATTTCTCACTGTAACTCCCGACTGTGAGTGAGGAGGTGCCTATGGTTTCCGGAGGATGACACCTAGTGGGTCCCTCCGGAACTGCAACCCACTCCTGTAACAGTGCGAAGGAATGCTGTATAAGCCCTGGGTCCAGAATGTCCCTCCTGTGCACCCACCGGCCCATAACCCTCCCAGTCCACCAGAAATAGGAGAGCCCTCCCCACCCACTGGCAGTCCAGGATCCGGTCCACCGTAAAAGCCATCTGCCCTCCGACGATGTGCAGAGGGGGAACAGGACGAGGAGGGGGAGCCAGGGGACAGGTGACGACGGGCTAGAGGAGGGACACATGGAATGTGGGATGCACCCACATGGTGGGGGGAAGGCACCCGGCAGGAGATCGATAGCGCAGTCATAAGGCCTGTGAGGAGGTAGGCCCTTGGCATGCCTCTTACTAAACCCCTCCCCCAGATCCCAAAACTCCCGGGGAATGCCTGCCAGGTCTGGGCCGGTGACCGAGTCTGTAGCTGCCGTCCTCACCGTGGCAACCACCGATAGGGTGGTAGGCGATTCGGGGGGTGCGGGACCTGGGGAAGAGGTGAGGACTGGAAGGTGGTCTGGGACAGTGGTTTGGGCTGAAGAGTGGTCGTTGGCAACTGGAACAGGACGGGGGCGGAGTCTCCCTCCAGGATGAGCCACCCCGTGGACCAGTCTATCCGGGGGTTGTTGGTGACCAGCCAGGGGTGCCCGAGGATGAGGGGACACTCCGGAGAGTCCACAATGAAAAACTGGATATACTCCCATAGCCCCCCGCCACCCAGACATGCACGGGGACAGTGTGTCGGGTGATGCAGTCCGACCCCAACGGCCGGCCGTCCAGGCCCATGATCGGAACCGGCTCAGAGAGAGAGTAATGGAACGCTCCACCCTTGGGCCAAACCCGCGTCAATCAGGTTTCCCGCGGCCCCAGAATCCACCAGTGCATGTGCATGTGCCCGACGCCCACTGAACCCTGATGGGGAGAAAGGTTTGGGCGTCTCTGGAGTTGGGGTTTCGGTTCCGGCTAGCACCTCTCCCGATAACAGCGAGCCCTCCCGTTTTCCCGGCTTCTCCGGGCATGAGTCGCAGTGTTGACCTGCATGGCTGCAGTACCGGCAACGTCCCTCGGGCAGACGCCTCTGCCTCTTCATCCGGGACAAGAGCGCCACACCCAGCTGCATAACCTCCTCCTGAGGTGTCTCCTCCCTGAATCGGCGGAAAGCCTCCGGGCTGATAGGGAGACACGGAGGCGAGCCTTGCGTCATGCCTCTCTCGTACACCCTCTCATGACACCGATTGTCCACCCGCACTGAGAGGTCGACAAGGTCGTCTAGTTGCTCAGGCAGCTCCCTGAAGGAGAGTTCGTCCTTCATCCACTCCGATAGCCCCTGAGCGTACAGTATGACCAGGGCGACCTCCTCCCATCCTGCTTCTCGAGCCCGGGTCCGGAACTCCACGGAATAGTCCGCCACCGAACGGTCACCTTGCTGACAAGCCATAAGCCGCCTCCCGGCCTCATGCCCCGACACCACCCGAGAGGTGCACGGAGCACGCCGGAGTTTGGCTCTCCCACTCCGCAGTAGTCCAGGAAAGGGTACGACCCATCAACAGCGTGACAATGTAGGCCACCAGGCCCTGCTCCGTCGGGAAGGAGGAGGGTTACAGGCTAAACATCAGGGAACACTGGGTGAGGAATTCCCTGCAGCCCTATGGACGTCCGTCGTACCTCATCCGCTCTGCTGGCTTCCGGGGCAGGTCGGGTGTCCACCCGGCTCTGCACGGCGATCGTCAGCTAGCGGAGATTCTCAATGATCTGCTGCAGGCTGCGGTCATGCTGATCCAGCATGGATCCCTGCGCTGCCAATGAGCTATGATACTGTGCTACCTCCGCTGGGTCCATATTGGCTCAGTTTTCTGTAAGGGTTGGTGTGAGGTGTGACCCAGGTGTGGTGCAGGATAGATAGTAGGCAAGTATGGTAAAACAAGGATCTTTACTGGTGGTCCAAATGCCAGGATACAAAACAACGGACTATTCCGTTGGTACACCTCCACAAGTTTGGTTCATCCTTGTTAGCAATTTCCAAACGCCTGAAGGTATCATCTGTACAAACAATAGTACGCAAGTATAAACACCATGGGACCACGCAGCCGTCATACCGCTCAGGAAGGAGACGCGTTCTGTCTCCTAGAGATGAACGTACTTTGGTGGGAAAAGTGCAAATCAATCCCAGAACAGCAGCAAAGGACCTTGTGAAGATGCTGGAGGAAACAGGTACTATATCCATAGTAAAACGAGTCCTATGTCGACATAACCTGAAATGCCACTCAGCAAGGAAGAAGCCACTGCTCCAAAACAGCCATAAAAAAGCCAGACTACGGTTTGCAACTGCACATGGGGACAAAGATCGTACTTTTTGGAGAAATGTCCTCTGGTCTGATGAAACAAAAATAGAACTGTTTGGCCATAATGACCATCGTTATGTTTGGAGGAAAAAGGGGGTGGCTTGCAAGCCGAAGAACACCATCCAAACCGTGAAGCACGGGGGTGGCAGCATCATGCTGTGGGGCTGCTTTGCTGCAGGAAGGACTGGTGCACTTCACAAAATAGATGGCATCATGAGGAAGGAAAATTACGTGGATATATTGAAGCAACATCTCAAGACATCAGTCAGGAAGTTAAAGCTTGGTCGCAAATGGGTCTTCCAAATGGACAATGACCCCAAGCATACTTCCAAAGTTGTGGCAAAATGGCTTAAGGACAACAAAGTCAAGGTATTGGAGTGGCCATCACAAAGCCCTGATACTCAAGCCTATAGAAAATGTGTGGGCAGAACTGAAAAAGCGTGTGCGAACAAGGAGGTCTACCAACCTGATTCAGTTACACCAGCTCTGTCAGGAGGAATGGGCCAAAATTCACCCAAATTATTGTGGGAAGTTTGTGGAAGGCTATCCGAAATGTTTGACCCAAGTTAAACAATTTAAAGGCAATGCTACCAAATTATAATTGAGTGTATGTAAACTTCTGACCTACTGGGAATGTGATGAAATAAATAAAAGCTGAAATAAATCATTCTCTCTACTTTTATTCTAGTAGTTTAGTGTATTTGGCTAAGGTGTATGTAAACTTCCGACTTCAACTGTAGGTCTCCAAAAAACAGACTGACAGCAAACAATGCGAAATACTAACTCTGACTGGAAAAACACAATGACACAGGGAGAACACTTCTTGAGTACCTGTAACTCCGTCACGTGATCCAACACTGATACGTTCTGCTTGATATTAAGGAACTAGCAGAGAAAACTGAGCAAGGGAACACAGGAAAGTGAGTGCATAAATACACAGGCGTATCAGATAGACACAGGTGACACCAATAGGCAGATAATTAGTCCCGACTGTGAGTGAGGAAGTGCCTATGGTTGTCGGGGGATGACACCTAGTGGGTTGCTCCGGAATTGCGACCCACTCTTGTAACAGGGATGAATAATTTTGCAAGGCACTGTAGCTAACTAGCTAACTTAGCTACAAGAATAGCTTGCTAATGTTAGCATGCTAGAAAACTAGACTATTAGATAGCTAGCTACACTAGCTGCTAAAGCCTTCCATAGCGAAATGTTTGATCATTCATAGCTAGCTAGTTATCTTACCTCTACAATGTTTCCTCAAGCTCGAGGCAGAGTTATTGTAGGCTGCCACCTCCATCATCCTGGGTAAAAAAAGCTTGCATTGCATTGCCTCTCCTGTGCTTGAAGGAGAACTGGTCACATTGTTTTCACACACACCCCTTTGATAAAAACCTTTCCTCTCTTTCACCATACGTCTGAAACTAAACAAAGTTATTTTTGTATATGTATGTATATGTGTATGTGTGTGTATGTGTGTATGTGTGTATATACACTGCTCAAAAAAATAAAGGGAACACTTAAACAACACATCCTAGATCTGATGAATTAAATAATCTTATTAAATACTTTTTTCTTTACATAGTTGAATGTGCTGACAACAAAAGCACACAAAAATTATCAATGGAAATCAAATGTATCAACCCATGGAGGTCTGGATTTGGAGTCACCCTCAAAATTAAAGTGGAAAACCACACTACAGGCTGATCCAACTTTGATGTAATGTCCTTAAAACAAGTCAAAATGAGGCTCAGTAGTGTGTGTGGCCTCCACGTGCCTGTATGACCTCCCTACAATGCCTGGGCATGCTCCTGATGAGGTGGCGGATGGTCTCCTGAGTGATCTCCTTCCAGACCTGGACTAAAGCATCCGCCAACTCCTGAACAGTCTGTGGTGCAACGTGTCGTTGGTGGATGGAGCGAGACATGATGTCCCAGATGTGCTCAATTGGATTCAGGTCTGGGGAACGGGCGGGCCAGTCCATAGCATCAATGCCTTCCTCTTGCAGGAACTGCTGACACACTCCAGCCACATGAGGTCTAGCATTGTCTTGCATTAGGAGGAACCCAGGGCCAACCGCACCAGCATATGGTCTCACAAGGGGTCTGAGGATCTCATCTCGGTACCTATTGGCAGTCAGGCTACCTCTGGCGAGCACATGGAGGGCTGTGCGGCCCCCAAAGAAATGCCACCCCACACCATGACTGACCCACCGCCAAACCGGTCATGCTGGAGGATGTTGCAGGCAGCAGAACGTTCTCCACGGCGTCTCCAGACTCTGTCACGTCTGTCACATGTGCTCAGTGTGAACCTGCTTTCATCTGTGAAGAGCACAGGGCACCAGTGGCGAATTTGCCAATCTTGGTGTTCTCTGGCAAATGCCAAATGTCCTGCACGGTGTTGGGCTGTAAGCACAACCCCCACCTGTGGACGTCGGGCCCTCATACCACCCTCATGGAGTCTGTTTCTGACCGTTTGAGCAGACACATGCACATTTGTGGCCTGCTGGAGGTCATTTTGCAGGGCTCTGGCAGTGCTCCTCCTGCTCCTCCTTGCACAAAGGCGGAGGTAGCGGTCCTGCTGCTGGGTTGTTGCCCTCCTACGGCCTCCTCCACGTCTCCTGATGTACTGGCCTGTCTCTTGGTAGCGCCTCCATGCTCTGGACACTACGCTGACAGACACAGCAAACCTTCTTGCCACAGCTCGCATTGATGTGACATCCTGGATGAGCTGCACTACCTGAGCCACTTGTGTGGGTTGTAGACTCATGCTACCACTAGAGTGAAAGCACCGCCAGCATTCAAAAGTGACCAAAACATCAGCCAGGAAGCATAGGAACTGAGAAGTGGTCTGTGGTCACCACCTGCAGAACCACTTCTTTATTGGGGGTGTCTTGCTAATTGCCTATAATTTCCACCTGTTGTCTATTCCATTTGCACAACAGCATGTGAAATTTATTGTCAATCAGTGTTGCTTCCTAAGTGGACAGTTTGATTTCACAGAAGTGTGATTGACTTGGAGTTACATTGTGTTGTTTAAGTGTTCCCTTTATTTTTTTGAGCTGTGCATATACAGTGGGGAGAACAAGTATTTGATACACTGCCGATTTTGCAGGTTTTCCTACTTACAAAGCATGTAGAGGTCTGTAATTTTTATCATAGGTACACTTCAACTGTGAGAGACGAAATCTAAAACAAAAATCCAGAAAATCACATTGTATGATTTTTAAGTAATTAATTTGCATTTTATTGCATGACATAAGTATTTGATACATCAGAAAAGCAGAACTTTAATATTTGGTACAGAACCCTTTGTTTGCAATTACAGAGATCATACGTTTCCTGTAGGTCTTGACCAGGTTTGAACACGGGATTTTGGCCCACTCCTCCATACAGACCTTCTCCAGATCCTCCAGGTTTCGGGGCTGTCGCTGGGCAATACGGACTTTCAGCTCCCTCCAAAGATTTTCTATTGGGTTCAGGTCTGGAGACTGGCTAGGCCACTCCAGGACCTTGAGGTGCTTCTTACGGAGCCACTCCTTAGTTGCCCTGGCTGTGTGTTTCGGGTCGTTGTCATGCTGGAAGACCCAGCCACGACCCATCTTCAATGCTCTTACTGAGGGAAGGAGGTTGTTGGCCAAGATCTCGCGATACATGGCCCCATCCATCCTCCCCTCAATACGGTGCAGTCATCCTGTCCCCTTTGCAGAAAAGCATCCCCAAAGAATGTTTCCACCTTCATGCTTCACGGTTGGAATGGTGTTCTTGGGGTTGTACTCATCCTTCTTCTTCCTCCAAACACGGCGAGTGGAGTTTAGACCAAAAAGCTCAATTTTTGTCTCATCAGACCACATGACCTTCTCCCATTCCTCCTCTGGATCATCCAGATGGTCATTGGCAAATTTCAGACAGGCCTGGACATGCGCTGGCTTGAGCAGGGGTACCTTGCGTGCGCTGCATGATTTTTATCCATGACGGCGTAGTGTGTTACTAATGGTTTTCTTTGAGACTGTGGTCCCAGCTCTCTTCAGGTCATTGACCAGGTCAGGGCTGATCCCTCATCTTCCTCATGATCATTGATGCCCCACGAGGTGAGATCTTGCATGGAGCCCCAGACCGAGGGTGATTGACCGTGATCTTGAACTTCTTCCATTTTCTAATAATTGCGCTAACAGTTGTTGCCTTCTCACCAAGCTGCTTGCCTATTGTCCTGTAGCCCATCCCAGCCTTGTGCAGGTCTACAATTTTATCCCTGATGTCCTTACACAGCTCTCTGGTCTTGGCCATTGTGGAGAGGTTGGAGTCTGTTTGATTGAGTGTGTGGACAGGTGTCTTTTATACAGGTAACGAGTTCAAACAGGTGCAGTTAATACAGGTAATGAGTGGAGAACAGGAGGGATTCTTAAAGAAAAACTAACAGGTCTGTGAGAGCCGGAATTCTTACTGGTTGGTAGGTGATCAAACACTTATGTCATGTAATAATATGAAAATTAATTACTTAAAAATCATACAATGTGATTTTCTGGATTTTTTTTTACCTATGATAAAAATTACAGACCTCTAAATGCTTTGTAAGTAGGAAAACCTGCAAAATCGGCAGTATATCAAATACTTGTTCTCCCCACTATATATATATATTTTATTTTTTTGCCCTTTTGAAAATCTTCCAACCATCATCGTTCAGTTTGTATGCACAGTTTGATTTGATAGGCATGTGTTGGCGTGATGCGTGAAATTTGATTTCATTGGTCACTGATTAACAACGATGAGCATTTTGTTCTGGCTCCGAGGGGCTCTCGCAACCTTTCTGTGCCCTCATGATCTATTATTATTGTTAGCCCACAAAATTGTACTCTGTAACAGATGGTTTTAAAAAGGTAGTGAAGTACAATACTTCATTCAAAACATACTTAAGTAAAAGTAAAATGACTGACTTTGAAAAATACTAAAAAAGTACTCGGAAAAGCTACTCAATTACAGTAATGAGAGAATTGTAATTGTAATTCGTTCCTTCTGCCCCTGCAAAAATGTAAATGAAAATGTAGAGGGGTAGAGGGGCATGAAGGGACATCAGAGGGGGCAAATCATAGCATATCAGGCCATAGATAACCCAAACTCAACTGGCGGACCGCGGTCCGGGTCCGGACCCAGAGAAGGGGCAATCCGGACCGGGCAACATCACATTTTGTTATATAAATGTCAATACATTATTTTCAGACAGCTTTAAAAAATCAAGCTGGCCCAGCGGCCTCTTTAACTCATCAACCTCTCTTTCTTTCTCTCTCTCTCGAAGCAACGCCCACCTCTACTAGTGCCCCATCTAATCCAATCGCGTGGTTATATACAAATACAAGAGGCGCATCTTACCCAATCACATGAATCCAAATATCCTCCTCAGAATGAAACAGAAAGATTTGACAACGGCTCAACTGTAACCATCACAGATAGAAGGAGCTTAGTTACCAGTATCTTTGTTAATATGGATTGTTCCAAAAAAAAATATGTTTTACCCTTCCCCAGATCTGTGCCTCGACACAATCCTGTCTCGGAGCTCTACAGACAATTCCTTCCACCTCATGGCTTGGTTTTTGTTCTGACATGCACTGTCAACTGTGGGACCTTATATAGACAGGTGTGTTCCTTTCCAAATCATGTCCAATCAATTGAATTTACCACAGGTGGACTCCAATCAAGTTGTAGAAACATCTTAAGGATGATCAATGGAAACAGGATGCACCTGATCTCTATTTCGAGTCTCATGGCAAAGGGTCTGAATACTTATGTAAATAAGATATTTCTGTTTTTATTTTTATTAATTTCTAAAATCCTATTTCCGCTTTGTCATTACGGGGTATTGTGTGTAGATTGATGAGGGGGAAAAAATGATTGAATACATTTTAGAATAAGGCTGTAACGTAACAAAATGTGTAGTTGAGTACCCCTGCCATAGGTGATATATAGGCAGTTTGTGGCGGGGGGTTGTAGTGTGTGTGTGTGTGTATTTGTGTGTGTTCATGCATGAGTCCGTGCATTCGTGCATTTGTGATTGCATGCATGCGTGTGTGTATTTAGGATGGATGGGCGTTATGATTGTGTGCGTGCAAGCGCGTGTGTGTGTATGTGTGTGGATGCATTTGTGATTGCGTGCGTGCATACATGCGTACGTGTATTTAGGATGGATGGGGTTTGGGTTTGGGGGGTGAGGTCACTGAACATGTCAACATGACCAGTAGGAAGTGGCCCACATGTTCACCGTTTTGCCCTAGGGGGTTGTGGGGGATTGAGTAGGTTACTGCTGCTTGACTCTCACTAATAGGTTTATAATCAGTTGATTTATTGGGAATGCACAACTTAAAAAATATATATACAAATAAACCAAGCATGTACGTCCATAAGCCACAATCCCATTACTATCATTACTATCATTTATCTATCGTGTAACGTCAGTTTTGGAAAGGTTAAAGACAGATGAGTTTGCCGGCCAATCGAATCACATCTGCGACTGTGGCCTCTTTGGTTGGCTCTATACGGACCTGACTGAGCTGCTAGAGGGTAAGGAAACAGGAGGGGTCAGACCTGACTGAGCTGCTGGAGGGTGAGGAAACAGGAGGGGTCAGACCTGACTGAGCTGCTGGAGGGTAAGGAAACAGGAGGGGTCAGACCTGACTGAGCTGCTGGAGGGTGAGGAAACAGGATGTGTCAGACCTGACTGAGCTGCTGGAGGGTGAGGAAACAGGAGGGGTCAGACCTGACTGAGCTGCTGGAGGGTAAGGAAACAGAAGGGGTCAGACCTGACTGAGCTGCTGGAGGGTAAGGAAACAGGAAGGGGTCAGACCTGACTGAGCTGCTGGAGGGTGAGGAAACAGGAGGGGTCAGACCTGACTGAGCTGCTGGAGGGTAAGGAAACAGGAGGGGTCAGACCTGACTGAGCTGCTGGAGGGTGAGGAAACAGGATGTGTCAGACCTGACTGAGCTGCTGGAGGGTGAGGAAACAGGAGGGGGTCAGACCTGACTGAGCTGCTGGAGGGTAAGGAAACAGAAGGGGTCAGACCTGACTGAGCTGCTGGAGGGTAAGGAAACAGGAAGGGGTCAGACCTGACTGAGCTGCTGGAGGGTAAGGAAACAGGAGGGGTCAGACCTGACTGAGCTGCTGGAGGGTGAGGAAACAGAAGGGGTCAGACCTGACTGAGCTGCTGGAGGGTGAGGAAACAGGATGTGTCAGACCTGACTGAGCTGCTGGAGGGTGAGGAAACAGGAGGGGTCAGACCTGACTGAGCTGCTGGAGGGTGAGGAAACAGGATGTGTCAGACCTGACTGAGCTGCTGGAGGGTGAGGAAACAGGAGGGGTCAGACCTGACTGAGCTGCTGGCGGGTAAGGAAACAGGAGGGGTCAGACCTGACTGAGCTGCTGGGGTAAGGAAACAGGAGGGGTCAGACCTGACTGAGCTGCTGGAGGGTGAGGAAACAGGAGGGGACAGACCTGACTGAGCTGCTGGAGGGTGAGGAAACAGGAGGGGTCAGACCTGACTGAGCTGCTGGGGTAAGGAAACAGGAGGGGTCAGACCTGACTGAGCTGCTGGAGGGTAAGGAAACAGGAGGGGTCAGACCTGACTGAGCTGCTGGAGGGTGAGGAAACAGGAGGGGTCAGACCTGACTGAGCTGCTGGAGGGTAAGGAAACAGGAGGGGTCAGACCTGACTGAGCTGCTGGGGTAAGGAAACAGGAGGGGTCAGACCTGACTGAGCTGCTGGAGGGTAAGGAAACAGGAAGGGTCAGACCTGACTGAGCTGCTACAGGGTAAGGAAACAGGAGGGGACAGACCTGACTGAGCTGCTACAGGGTAAGGAAACAGGAGGGGTCAGACCTGACTGAGCTGCTGGAGGGTGAGGAAACAGGAGGGGACAGACCTGACTGAGCTGCTGGAGGGTAAGGAAACAGGAGGGGTCAGACCTGACTGAGCTGCTGGAGGGTAAGGAAACAGGAGGGGTCAGACCTGACTGAGCTGCTGGAGGGTAAGGAAACAGGCAGGGGTCAGACCTGACTGAGCTGCTGGAGGGTAAGGAAACAGGAGGGGACAGACCTGACTGAGCTGCTGGAGGGTAAGGAAACAGGAGGGGACAGACCTGACTGAGCTAGACCTCACAGATTGATAAGACCATAAGATGGATCACTACGACTGGGATGTGGTTGTCTCACCAAGCTATCTTAAAATGAATGCACTAACTTTTAGTCGCTCTGGATAAGAGCGTCTGCGAAAGAGACACACACTTACAGGCACACACACTCATGCAAACATACGCACTCTACACACGTACATTGTAATAATAATATAATATGCCATTTAGCAGACGCTTTTATCCAAAGCGACTTACAGTCATGCGTGCATACATTATTATTATTTTTTTGTGTATGTGTGGTCCCGGGGATCGAACCCACTACCTTGGCGTTACAAGCGCCGTGCTCTACCAGCTGATACAGCAATATTGTTATATTGCTGTATTATGGATTTTGTATTGTAGATATGTGGTGGTAGAGTAATAAAATAAAATAAAATCTATTTGTATTTGCCATATGCACCGAATACAACAGGTGTAGTCCTTACAGTGAAATGCTTACTTACAAGCCCTTAACCAACCATGCGGTTTTAAGAAAAATAAGTGTTAAGTAAAAAATAGATAAGTAAAATAATTAAAGAGCAGCAGTAAAATAAAATAACAGTAACAAGGCTATATACAGGGGGTACCAGTACAGAGTTAAAGTGCGAGGGCACAGGTTAGTTGAGGTAATTGAGGTAATATGTACATGTGGGTAGAGTTAAAGTGATTATGCATAGACAATAAACAGAGAGTAGCAGCAGCGTAAAAGAGGGGGTGGGGTGGGGTGGGGGAGACAATGCAAATAGTCCGGGTAGCCTTTTGATTAGCTGTTCAGGAGTCTTATGGCTTGGGGGTAGAAGCTTTTAAGAAGCCTTTTGGACCTAGACTTGGCACTCTGGTACCGCTTGCCGTGTGGTAGCAGAGAGAACAGTATGACTAGGGTAGCTGGAGTCACAGCTCTCAACCTGTTCCACTACAGCCCCGTCGATGAGAATGGGGGCGTGCTTGGTCCTCCTTTTCCTGTAGTCCACAATCATCTCCTTTGTCTTGAGCACTTTGAGGGAGAAGTTGTTGTCCTGGCACCACACGGCCAGGTCTCTGACCCCCTCCCTATAGGCTGTCTCATCGTTGTCGGTGATCAGGCCTACCACTGTTGGGTCGTCTGCAAACGTAATGATGGTGTTGGAGTCGTACCTGGCCATGCAGTCATGGGTGAACAAGGAGTACAGGAGGGGACTGAGCACGCACCCCTGAGGGGCCCCTGTGATGAGGATCAGCGTGGCATATGTGTTGTTACCTACCCTTACCACCTGGGGGCGGCCCGTTAGAAAGTCCAGGATCCAGTTGCAGAGGGCGGTGTTTAGTCCCAGGGTCCTTAGCTTAGTGATGAGCTTTGAGGGCACTATGGTGTTGAACGCTGAGCTGTAGTCAATGAATAGCATTCTCACGTAGGTGTTCCTCTTGTCCAGGTGGGAAAGGGCAGTGTGGAGTGCAATAGAGATTGCATCATCTGTGGATCTGTTGGGGCGGTATGCAAATTGGAGTGGGTCTAGGGTTTCTGGGATAATGGTATTGATGTGAGTCATGACCAGCCTTTCAAAGCACTTCATGGCAACAGACATGCGTGCTACGGGTCTGTAGTCATTTAGGCAGGACACCTTAGTGTTCTTGGGCACAGGGATTATGGTGGTCTGCTTAAAACATGTTGGTATTACAGACTCAGTCAGGGACATGTTGAAAATATCAGTGAAGACACTTGCAAGTTGGTCAGCGCATGCTCGGAGTACACGTCCTGGTAATCCGTCTGGCCCTGCGGCCTTGTGAATGTTGACCTGTTTAAAGGTCTTACTCACATCGTCTACGGAGAGCGTGATCACACCGGTCACTGCAACCTTAAAGGTCCTAAATGATGTCACCATTGCCCTTGATTCTAAGCAATGTTGTGCTGCTATTTTTATTGACTTGGCAAAAGCTTTTGATATGGTAGACCATTCCATTCTTGTGGACCGGCTAAGGAGTATTGGTGTCTCTGAGGGGTCTTTGGCCTGGTTTGCTAACTACCTCTCTCAAAGAGTGCAGTGTATAAAGTCAGAACATCTGCTGTCTCAGCCACTGCCTGTCACCAAGGGAGTACCCCAAGGCTCGATCCTAGGCCCCACGCTCTTCTCAATATACATCAACAACATAGCTCAGACAGTAGGAAGCTCTCTCATCCATTTATATGCAGATGATACAGTCTTATACTCAGCTGGCCCCTCCCCGGATTTTGTGTTAAAAGCTCTACAACAAAGCTTTCTTAGTGTCCAACAAGCTTCCTCTGCCGTTAACCTTGTTCTTAACATCTCCAAAACAAAGGTAATGTGGTTTGGTAAGAATAATTCCCCTCTCCCCACCAGTGTGATTACTACCTCTGAGGGTTTAGAGCTTGAGGTAGTCACCTCATACAAGTACTTGGGAGTATGGCTAGAATGTACACGGTCCTTCTCTCAGCACATATCAAAGCTGCAGGCTAAGGTTAAATCTAGACTTGGTTTCCTCTATCGTAATCGCTCCTCTTTCACCCCAGCTGCCAAACTAACCCTGATTCAGATGACCATCCTACCCATGCTAGATTACAGAGACGTAATTTATAGATCGGCAGGTAAGGGTGCTCTTGAGCAGCTAGATGTTCTTTACCATTCGGTCATCAGATTTGCCACCAATGCTCCTAATGGGACACATCACTGCACTCTATACTCCTCTGTAAACTGGTCATCTCTGTAAACCCGTCGCAAGACCCACTGGTTGATGCTTATTTACAAAACCCTCTTAGGCCTCACTCCCCCCTATCTGACATACCTACTGCAGCCCTCATCCTCCACATACAACACCCGTTCTGACAGTCACATTCTGTTAAAGGTCCCCAAAGCACACACATCCCTGGGTCGCTCCTCTTTTCAGTTCGCTGCAGCTAGCGACTGGAACGAGATGCAAAAAACACTCAAACTGGACAGTTTTATCTCCATTGCTTCATTCAAAGATTAAATCATGGAAACTCTTACTGACAGTTGTGGCTGCTTCGCCTGATGTATTGTTGTCTCTACCTTCTTCCCTTTGTGCTGTTGCCTGTGCCCAATAATGTTTGTACCATGTTTTGTGCTGCTACCATCTTGTGCTGCTGCCATGTTGTCTTGCTACCATGTTGTTGTCATGTTGTGTTGCTACCATGCTGTGTTGTCATGTGTTGCTGCCATGCTAGGTGGTTGTCTTAGGTCTCTTTATGTAGTGTTGTGGTGTCTCTCTTGTCGTGATGTGTGCTTTGTCCTATATTTTTATTTTATTTTTAATTTTTAATCCCAGCCCCCGTCCCTGCAGGAGGCATTTTACCTTTTGGTAGGCCGTCATTGTAAATAAGAATTTGTTCTTAACTGACTTGCCTAGTTAAATAAAGGTTCAATATAAATAAATAAAATAAAAAATGGCCTTTCTCCTTCACCACTCTTTTTTTCTCCTCTCCCTCAATTCAATTCAACTAGCTTTATTGGCATGGGAAACATATGTTAACATTGCCAAAGCAAGTGAAGTAGATAGTAAACAAAAGTGAAATAAACAATAAATATTAACAGTAAACATTACACTCAGAATTTCCAAAAGAATAAAGACATTTCAAATGCCATATTATGTATATATATACAGTGTTGTAATGATGTGCAAATAGTTAAAGTACAAATGGGAAAATAAATAAACATAAATATGGGTTGTATTTACAATGGTGTTTGTTCTTCACTGGTTCTTCACACAATTTTGTTCTAGGAATAGGAGCCTATAACCAGGAATAGGATCTTGTAACCAGGAATATGATCTTATAACCAGGAATAGGATCTTATAACCAGGAATAAGAGCTTATAACCAGGAATAGGATCTTATAACCAGGAATAAGAGCTTATAACCAGGAATAAGAGCTTCTAACCAGGAATAGGATCGTATAACCAGGAATAAGAGCTTAAAACCAGGAATAAGAGCTTATAACCAGGAATACAATCTTATAACCAGAAATAGGATCGTATAACCAGGAATAGGATCTTATAACCAGTAACCAGTGCACTCTGGGGTTCAACGTAACACAGAGACCCACTGACCTCCAGAACGTATTAAGAAGCTCTCATACCTCCCTCATTCACCAACACCCCACCCCACCCAGCCCTATTTCTTCTTAAAGAAAACCCTACTACCTCCCTCTTCTTTGCCCCTCCCCTCCCCTCCTTGCCCTGCCCACCCGCTGTGCTGTGGTTGGCTCCCTTTGATCTGCCCAGTGCTTTAATTGGGAGGAAGTGAAGTGTGGGGCCAGTGAGGTCACCATTACCCCTGACCCCTCTCATCGACCACTCTGAATGTTGTTAGGGAGCAAGACGGTTCTCACGGCGGCTGGGGGAGAGGGGGGGCTGTGTGTGTCTCTTCCTCTGAATAGAGGAAGGAAGGAGGATGACAGTTAGGTAGGGATAAAGATTTGTCGTAAAATGTAGTGCAACACACACTCACATACTGTACACACACAAAAGACTAGCAGACATAGCTTTTGAGCATGGTTGTTAAGCTGTTTTTTGGCAACTATATGTAGAATAAATCTTCTAATCGGTGTCCTTACTGACAGATGTGAGTCACCAAAACAGAGTTAAATGGGTACGCACATACACACACACAGACCTTGTGGATCTCTGTTTCCCCAGCCAGGTCACACCAGATTACTGCAGTATTAGTTTGTCCAAGTCCCCAGGACATCGGGAGATGCCTTCAATACCGTCCACCAGGGGCAACATGAGCGCCAACTACCATCTAGTAGGCTTGTGGCTTCCTAGGGCATTGTGGATGGGGATAGAGGAAAGGCCTAAACCGCGAGCTACAGCTCAGAGGAACGTGGGTTCAATCCCAGTGCTAGGCACTCATTTTGTTTTTATTCTGTTTGAACCCTGTCCCAAACCTTAACCCTTAACTTAACCAGTCGGAATTAATGCCTACATTTAACCTTCAAGTTTTTTCTGTTTTAACCCTGTACCAAACCTTAACCCTTAACTTAACCAGTCGGAATTAATGCCTAAACTTAACCTTCAAGTTTTTTCTGTTTGAACCTTATCCCAAACCTTAACCCTTACCTTAACCAGTCAGAATGAATGCCTATTTTTAACCTTCAAGTTTTGACGTTTACATGGACCAACGTTGATGACTGAATTCAGACCATGAGATCTTGTTGGTTTCACTGTGGACAATGTAAGGAGACCGAAGCCAAGGGTGTGTGTGTCTGCCTGATCTCCTTTACTCCTTTGCCTCCCGCGAGGAGAGAAAGAACAGGGGGGAGGTTTAAGCATTACACACATCAAAGACACGCTCAGATATTTCACTTTGTATAGGGGGTAAGAACCCATCAAACGACACCATCCCCTCCCTCCCCTTCCCCCCTTGCCTTGTCCCGTCTCCCCTCACTCTGCATAGTGCTAGCCTAAATTAAGGGGGCGGGTAAGAGAAATCCATATATCCGACGTATAAACGTCTGCTCTTTGACAGTTCAAAGGCATCGCTAAAAATGGGATGGGTGAATGATTTAATACATGTTGAAATATATGCGGCAACTCATCCCCCCTATATGCATTAACCACAATGCATTAGGTACTTGGAGCTCAATTGCCTATCTCTTGATGACCAAATTGCTGGTTGTCTTGTCTTCATGTATGTGCCGTGGGTGTGTTAGCCATGTTCAGGTGTGTGCAGGTGCGCTGGTGTTGACAGAGGAGTACAGTGGATGATTTATGTGAGTCCATATGAGGAGGGAGGCTTCCGCAGAATCAAAACGTCAGAGAGAGAGAGAGTGAGATTGTGCGAGGCTCTGTGTGTGTGTAGACCTCTGTGTGTATCCTGTGTGTGTGCCTGTGTGTCTCCCCAAAAACATGCTTACTTCGGTGTGTGTCTCAGTGTTTTGCACTGGCAGGCTTCCAGAGAGGTGATTTATGGTGGATTAGGCTAATCCCTACCTGCTCTGCTCCCTGGCTATCTCTAGGTGATCTGGGGGGGTGGTGACAGAAGAAGTGCCAGGAAACCACCATGGGACGGACAATATCTTGCTGAATCAGTCCCAACATTGTTTTGAGGAAGAGAGTACCTGGGTATATTATGAAATGTTAAGTGTGTAGACATACATGAAGGCCAATGTCTTTAGTTCTAAAACAAAGATGAGATGAGACAATAACAGAAAAGCCAAGAAGAGAAGAGATGATACTAAACAAGATGAGAAGAGGTGAGACTAAACAACATGAGAGGAGAAGAGACTAAACAAGATGAGAAGAAGTGATACTAAATGAGATGTGAAGAGGTGAGACTAAACAAGATGAGAAGAGAAGAGACTAAACAAGATGAGAAGAGGTGAGACTTAACAAGATGAGAAGAGGTGAGAAGAGGTGAGACTAAACAAGATGAGAAGAGAAGAGGTGAGACTAAGACACGATGAGAAGAGAAGAGGTGAGACTAAGACAAGATGAGAAGAGAAGAGGTGAGACTAAACAAGATGAGAAGAGTTGAGACTAAACAAGATGAGAAGAAGTGAGACTAAACAAGATGAGAAGAGAAGAGGTGAGACTAAACAAGATGAGAAGAGGTGAGACTAAGCGAGATGAGAAGAGAAGAGGTGAGACTAAACAAGATGAGAAGAGAAGAGACTAAACAAGATGAGAAGAAGTGAGACTAAACGAGATGAGAAGAGAAGCGACAAGATGAGACGAGTGAAAAGTAATCCAAGGCAGGGAAGAGAATGGAAGAGGCTGATTAGACAAATAAATCCTTGTTTTATTCCCAGTAATTCCTGCAGTTTATTTCAAGGGGACAGGAATTCCACGTTTGCCTTTGCTCTGCTCTGTCTGTGCTCCTTGCTGCCACACACACACACACACACACACGCATCCACACTCACGCACACACACGCTAACACATGCACACAGGCAATCATGCAAACTTATTTTATTCTCTCTCAATTCAATTTCAATTCAATTTCTCTCTCTCTCTCTTTGAATGTATAGATGCCTCCTGAGTCATTAGCTGTATATGTGATTTTGTTGCAATAAAGAACATTTAATTTCCCCTTAGGCGTTCATATACTGAGCCTGTAGAAAGTGAGTGTGAGTTTCCGGCTCACACACACGTCTGTGTTTCTCCTTCCTTCCCTGCGGCACCACAGTCTTTATCCTCCTACTGTAGATAATAGCCCTGAGTTCTCTGTCGCTAATGCCTTAGTTGGTGTGTGTTTGATCCCGATAAGCAACGATACCAGAGAACAAACACACACACACACACACAAATACGCAGACACACCTACACACCTTCACACAGGAAGTTATTCATTCATTCAGATAATCAAGCTAAGCTCCCCTGCCTTACATTGTGTGTGTGCAAGTGGAATATTTTTGTTGTTGTTAGCTAGCTAACTAGCTAGCCAGCTAGCCGCGATTGTTAGCAGCTAAGCTAGCTAGCTAACTACTGCTGCCTATATCATCCAACAACAACTAACTAGGTTTCCTCTTGACATCAACTTTTAGCTACAAAACAAAGTATTTGAAATAGAATGGAACGGTAAGATGGTTGTTGTGTGAAGGATCTGCTTTGACTTGATTTCTTGTTGGCTAGCCAGCAAGCTAAGTTAGCCGCGATAGCTAGCATGCTACCTAACTACTTCTAAATAGTTGTTTTGCTCTTCATTGTAATCAGAGGGATAATATCAATACTCTGCATGCCAGTCTCTCTTAGCTAAGAGTTGAGCATTTTTTTTTAAACTTCTTGTTTGCATAGTTAACTTACACACAGCACTGACACACACACTTACCCCACCAGACATGCCACCAGGGGTATTTTCACAGTACCCAGGTCCAGAAAATGTTTGTAAATTGTAAAGTATTTTGTCTGCAATGTCTTTTTCATTGTGTCGGACCCCATTAAGACTAGCTGTCGTCATTGGCGTCGGCTAATGGGGATCCTAATAAAATAAAATAAATCTATCTGTCTCGCATGTGACCTGAGGCAGCAAGTCCCTGAACCCTGACATTTGACCTTTAACCCCTGATGACCCCTGGGCCCGAGATCCACCTGCCAGGTGTGCTGTTACCGTGGACAACTGCTCACCTGCCATAGGTGAGAGCCTTCCCTTTAGTAACGACAGGGAAAGTCCTTTAACCCCCGCACACACACACACACACACACACACACACACACACACCTCCTCTCACCCCCTGCTCTCCTGGCAAACACACCTCAACACCCGATACTGTTGAGCTGTGCTTTTCCCTCTCTTTTCATCTCTTTGCTTCTTCTGTTTTCTCTTCTTTCCCTTTCTCTTTCTTTCTCTCTTTGAATGAACCGCCTTGAAGGCCGTGGAGAAAAATCACAGCTCTGAACTCTGTTGATGCTTCTTTTGTACCTTTGTGCTTTTATGAGATATAAACACAATGAGTTATCATGTTGAGGGATGAAAACGCTGCTCTAAACTTTGGCACACCCACGGCGCGGATCAAACGTTTAGCTTGGAATCATAAACGCCTGCCTATATAGCCGCACTCTGTGTCCTCTCTTGTACACACACACACACACACACACACACACACACACACACACACACACACACACACACACACAGTCTTGTATAACTAACCATGTTGTGACAAACAATTCAGTCCCATTCAAAATCATATTTTCCCTAAACCTAACCATAACCTTAACCCTAACCTAACCCTAACCTTAACCCCAAAACCTAACCTTAACCCTAACCCTAGCTCCTAACCCTAAAACTAACCCTAGCTCCTAACCCTAACCCTAAACCTAATTCTAACCCTAACACTAATTCTAAACTTAAGACTAAACCCCCGAGAAATAGCATTTGAACTTGTGGGGACCAACAAAATGTCCCCAGTTGGTCTAATCTGAGTTTTTCACACTTCCTGTGGGGACTTCTGTTAAACACGTCCACACACCCACAAAAACTCAATGACTCTGGGAAACAGTGGTGGATATCTGTGTTGCTAAATTTAGGCTGGTTCCTAAGTGGGTCTCACTCAGCCTATTATGTCTATCACAGCTGTGTGTTTAGAACAAACACACACACACACACACAAACACACAGTCCATTTGCGTGTTAATCATTAGGTGAAGGGCCCATTTGGTGTTGTGGGAACATGGGCAGTGGTTGCTTAAGTGTGTCCTAACTGGGTCAGAGGGGCCAAGGGTGTGAGAGAGAATTCTATAGAAGTAGAATGAGTTATACAAAACAAAGTGAGAGAATCTACTTGATTTTATATCTGTAATGTGGATCCCAAATATACAAATATAATTGACTTCCAGGCCCACACTTTCCATTAGCCGAATATTAGACGTGTGCATGGAGGTGAATTGCGTTTGTGTGTGTGTGTGTGTGCGTGCGTGAGTGCCTTGGTCTTTAGTGTCTGTGCACCAGTGGGTTGTCTGTGTGTATACTCCTGTATGCACGTTTGATTGACATCAGAGTCACGGCTGGGTGACTTAGCGGGCTGAGTGACTTAGTGGCCTGAGTGACTTCGTGAGCGGTGAATCATTGTGACAATAGACTCTGACACTAGACTCCCGTGGATGGTTCCTCTGAGCTCTCTAACCTTTGACCCCTAGTGTCAGAACCAGAGACAACCATAGACATCCTCAGACAATACCAGAGGAGAATTACACGTCTCCAGGTCCTCCCAGCCCTTCTGATCAGGACAGAAGAAGAGAAGAAGAGACCTTTATCTGTGTGTTCTTTTCTGACGCTGATGCTATGCTAATGAGGCTAGTGATAATGCAGGCTTAACCATAGAGATGTGGAGGGAGGAGGAGGAAAGATGGAGTGTAAAGGGTTAAGAGGGCGGATGCGGTGTAAAGTCGTCAGGGATGGGTGCTTCGGGGGTTAAAAAAGAGAGTGGTCTAATCCACAGGTGTGTGTGTGTGTGTGTGTGTGTGTGTGTGTGTGTGTGTGTGTGTGTGTGTGTGTGTGTGTGTGTGTGTGTGTGTGTGTGTGTGTGTGTGTGTGTGTGTGTGTGCGCGAGCGTGTGTGTGTGCGTCTGTACGTGCACACACGTGCATTTGCATTTGCTTACTTGGCTGTTTCATGCTGAAAGACACAGGGTCCACAGATCTTTACACCTATATATATATACAGTACCAGTCAAAAGTTTGGACACACCTACTCATTCAAGGGTTTTACTTTATTTTTACTATTTTTTACATTGTAGAATAATAGTGAAGACATCAAAACTATGAAATAACACCTATGGAATCATGTAATAACGAAAAAAGTGTTAAACAAATCAAAATATATTTGAAATTCTTCAATCAGCCACCCTTTGCCTTGATGACAGCTTTGCACACTCTTGGCATTCTCTCAACCGGCTTCATGAGGTAGTCACCTGGAATGCATTTCAATTGACAGGTGTGACTTCTTAAAAGGTAATTTGTGGAATTTCTTTCCTTCTTAATACGTTTGAGCCAATCAGTTGTGTTGTGACAAGGTAGGGGGGGTATACAGAAGATAGCCCAATTTGGTAAAAGACCAAGTCCATATTATGGCAAGAACAGCTCAAATAAGCAAAGAGAATCGACAGTCCATCATTACTTTAAGACATGAAGGTCAGTCAATAGGGAACATTTCAAGAACTTTGAAAGTTTCTGCAAGTGCAGTTGCAAAAACCATCAAGCGCTATGATGAAACTGGCTCTCATGAGGACCGCCACAGGAATGGAAGACCCAGAGTTACCTCTGCTGCAGAGGATCAATTCATTAGAGTTACCAGCCTCAGAAATTGCAGCCCAAATAAATGCTTCACAGAGTTCAAGTCACAGACACATCTCAACATCAACTGTTCAGAGGGGACTGTGTGAATCAGGCCTTCATGGTCGAATTGCTGCAAAGAAACCACTACTAAAGGACACCAATAATAAGAAGAGACCTGCTTAGGCCAAGAAACACGAGCAATGGACATTAGACCGGTGGAAATTTGTCCTTTGGTCTGGAGTCCAAAGCTGAGATTTTTGGTTCCAACCGCTGTGTCTTTGTGAGACGTGGTGTGGGTGATCTGGTACAGGGAGAGAAACAGAGTTTAATCAACAATAGTATAATCAAAGCTGCTTACAAGCAAAGCCAATTCACTGGTCAGCACGTTGACATGCTGAAAAGGATATCCTGAGTCCTCAAGAGGCACCCAAGCAGAGCAACGTCCAAGAATGCCTCAGAGTAGCTCTCTGACAAACACCTGTTACTAGTAGTAGTTGGTTGACAACTCCGTTGTGTCCTCCTCCCAGAGTGCAAAGAGCCTTGGCATGACCCTGGACAACACGCTGTCGTTCTCCGCTAACATCAAGGCGGTGACCCGATCCTGTAGGTTCATGCTCTACAACATTCGGAGAGTACGACCCTGCCTTACACAGGAAGCGGCACAGGTCCTAATCCAGGCACTTGTCATCTCCCGTCTGGATTACTGCAACTCGCTGTTGGCTGGGCTCCCTGCCTGTGCCATTAAACCAAGATGTAGTCTATCACAGTGCCATCCGTTTTGTCACCAAAGCCCCATATACTACCCACCACTGTGACCTGTACACTCTTGTTGGCTGGTCCTCACTACATATTCGTCGCCAAACCCACTGGCTCCATGTCATCTATAAATCACTGCTAGGCAAATCCCCACCTTATCTTAGCTCATTGGTCACCATAGCAACACCCACCTGTAGTATGCACTCCAGCAGGTATATCTCACTGGTCATCCCCAAAGCCAACACCTTCTTTGGCCGCCATTCCTTCCAGTTCTCTGCTGCCAATGACTGGAACGAACTGAAAAAATCTCTGAAGCTGGAGACTCTTATCTCCCTCACTAACTTTAAGCATCAGTTGTCAGAGCACCTTACCGATCACTGCACCTGTACACAGCCCATCTGAAATTAGCCCACCCAACTACCTCATCCCCATATTGTTATTTATTTTGCTCATTTGCACCCCAGTATCTCTATTTGCACATCATCTCTTGCACATCTATCATTCCAGTGTTAATACTAAATTGTAATTATTTTGCACTATGGCCTATTTATTTATTTATTAACTTGCTACATTCACACACACTGTATATATATTTTCTGTTGTATTTTTTGACTTTATGTTTTGTTTACCCCATATGTAACTCTGTGTTGTTGTTTTTTATCGCACTGCTTTGCTTTATCTTGGCCAGGTCGCAGTTGTAAATGAGAACTTGTTCTCAACTGGCCTACCTGGTTAAATAATGGTGAAATAAAATAAAAGGTAAAGGGTGGCTATTTGAAGAATCTCAAATATAAAATATATTTTGATCTGTTTAACATACATACAGTGCCTTCAGACTGAGGTCAAGTTAGAGGTCTAGCCCTCAAACATCTTACCACCTCAAAACATTGCATCAACATTACATCAACGTTGCATCAACGTCGTATAAACGTTTGTGTGTGCTCAGAGCAAACTTATTCCTCTGGTTGGAATCTGCTCTGTCCACAGTAGACGCTTTTAAAGGCCTTGCCTGCAGACTGGAGACTGAGACAGGGAAACAGGCATCCAGCTGCAGTATTGACACAGTGACTAGCTGGCTTCTTATCACAGTGAGAACCACACAGGTGATGAATACCTCCATGGTCCTCCACTGAAAAGACGGAAAGGTAAAGGAGGAGGTTATTGGGTTAGAGAGTAGACTATGAAAGAGGTCTCACTTGAAAAAGAGATGTCCATCTCTTGAAGTCAATGTGACTTCCCTGGTTAAATAAAGGAGGTGAGAAAGAAGACTTGTAGGATGAAGGAAGATGGGGCATTGACCTGAAATAGTCAAAAGGAGAAAATAACACGGTTGACACTCTTAAGGCGACATTTTCCCCTCGCAAACGCACCTGCGCTGTGAGCAAACACACCTGCGCTGTTAACAAACGCACCTGTACTGTGAGCAAACGCACCTGCGCTGTTAACAAACGCACCTGTGCTGTGAGCAAACGCAGCTTAGCATTTTAAATATACGGGATGATGAGTGAAATTATAATCTGCATTTATGTAGTAACTTCACGGCAAACACAATGCAATTTGCGAGGTACAATATCATACCTTATTTCAAATGTTACGTTGTATTTGTTCATATGCGTGTTCCTTTTTCAAATAAATGTTTTGTTCTGTTTCAGACATTTCCTCCTTTTCTTCTACAGAACTGAATTACTAAACTTTTACTGTTTTTTTCACCTGCCTGAGACTGTCACAGAGGTCGAATACAACAGGGCTGACAACTGATTGACAGACAAAGAGACTGCTACTTTTTCTGCCTTTAAAAAGTATTTTAAACAGACGTAAACCTGCAGACACTGTAGAAACACACCCAACACACATTCTTTCAGAATGCAGAAGCGTATACAGAGGCGAAGGTGTTAGATTACAGTGAAGTGGATTGGTTCCAAGCACAGCCTGCTCCCTATCTTCCTTTAACTGCTGATTACACGGCAGGCTTTGAAGGCGGCTTTTAATTGCCACAGCGATCGGCCACTTCAGACAGGGAGACTTTTCTTTTTTCTCCAACCCTTTTATTGATTTCTCCTCTCAATAAAACCGCCCACTACATCTCCACTCCCTTTCACTTTCTTTCTTTCTTTCTTTCTTTCTTTCTTTCTTTCTTTCTTTCTTTCTTTCTTTCTTTCTTTCTCTCTCTCTCTCTCTCTCTCTCTCTCTCTCTCTCTCTCTCTCTCTCTCTCTCTCTCTCTCTCTCTCTCTCTCTCTCTCTCTCTCTCTCTCTCTCTCTCTCTCTCCCTTTCAATTCAATTCAAAGGGCTTTATTGGCATGGGAAACACATGTTTACATTGCCAAAGCAAGTAAAATAGACAATAAACAAAAGGGAAATGTAAAGGGAAATAAACAATCCGAAATGAACAGTAAACATTACACTCACAAAAGTTTTAAAATAATATAGACATCTGAAATGTTATATTATTGGCTATGTACAGTGTTGTAACAATGTGCAAATAGTTGAAGTAAATCGTTGAAGAAAGGGAAAATAAATAAACAGATAAATATATGTTGTATTTAAAATGGTGTTTGTCCTCCACTGACTGCCCTTTTCTTGTAAATTGCACACTGTGGTAGTTCACCTAATAGATATGGTAGTTTATCAAGATTGGATTTGTTTTCAAATTCTTTGTCGGTCTGTGTAATCTGAGGGAAATATGTGTCTCTAATATGGTCATACACTTGGCAGGAGGTTAGGAAGTACAGCTCAGTTTCCACTTCAGTGTCTTCTCTTGAGAGCCAGGGCCCAGATTCACAAAACCTTCTTAAGAAGCAATGTATTCTTAACTCCCATTTATTCTTAACGATAGACTTATGAAGAAAGTTAAGCAAAAGTTACTATTCCTCAAAAAAGGTTCTTGGAAATGTTCTTGCTTTATTTCTTATGTTTCTCCTTGAGCAAAATGTTAAGAAGAAATTACATTCTTGAAAATATGTTCTTGGAAATGTTTTTAATGTCAAGATAGCTAAACACTTGTCTTAAACTAAGGGCAGTGAGAGAATAAGCTAATGAAAGCAATTGAACATGTTTAATTCACTCACAAACCTCATATGAACGTTTCAGTATTGATTATTTTAAACCTTTGAACGATTTAGAACAGTAATCTCAGTACGAAATCGCAGTAAGAAATATGCTAACATGATTGCCATTGCTAGCTAGATACAGTTGAAGTCGGAAGTTTACATACCCCTTAGCTAAATACATTTAAACTCAGTTTTTCACAATTCCTGACATTTAATCCTAGTAACAATTCCCTGTTTTAGGTCAGTTACGATCACCACTTCATTTTAAGAATGTGAAATGTCAGAATAATAGTAGAGAGAATTATTTATTTAAGCTTTTATTTCTTTCATCACATTCCCAGTGTGAAGTTTACATACACTCAATTAGTATTTGGTAGCATTGCCTTTAAATTGTTTAATTTGGGTCAAACGTTTCAGGTAGCCTTCCACAAGCTTCCCACAATAAGTTGGGTGACTTTTGGCCCATTCCTCCTGACAGAGCTGGTGTAACAGAGTCAGGTTTGTAGGCCTCCTTGCTCGCACACGCTTTTTCAGTTCTGCCCACAAATGTTCTATAGGAGGGAGGTCAGGGCTTTGTGATGGCCACTCCAATACCTTGACTTTGTTGTCCTTAAGCCATTTTGCCACAACTTTGGAAGTATGCTTGGGGTCATTGTCCATTTGGAAGACCCATTTGCGACCAAACTTCCTGACTGATGTCTTGAGATGTTGCTTCAATATTTCCACATAATTTTCCTTCCTCATGATGCCATCTATTTTGTGAAGTGCACCAGTCCCTCCTGCAGCAAAGCACCCCCACAGCATGATGCTGCCACCCCTGTGCTTCATAGTTGGGATGGTGTTCTTCGGCTTGCAAGCCACCCCCTTTTTCCTCCAAACATAACGATGGTCATTATGGCCAAACAGTTCTATTTTTGTTTCATCAGACCAGAGGACATTTCTCCAAAAAGTACGATCTTTGTCCCCATGTGCAGTTGCAAACCGTAGTCTGGCTTTTTTATGGCAGTTTTGGAGCAGCGGCTTCTTCCTTGCTGAGCGGCCTTTCAGGTTATGTCGATATAGGACTCGTTTTACTGTGGATATAGATAATTTTGTACCTGTTTCCTCCAGCATCTTCACAAGGTCCTTTACTGCTGTTCTGGGATTTATTTGCACTTTTCGCACCAAAGTACGTTCATCTCTAGGAGACAGAACGCATCTCCTTCCTGAGCGGTAAGACGGCTGCGTGGTCCCATGGTGTTTATACTTGTGTACTATTGTTTGTACAGATGAACGTGGTACCTTCAGGCGTTTGGAAATTGCTCCCAAGGATGAACCAGACTTGTGGCGGTCTACAATTTTTTTTCTGAGGTCTTGGCTGATTTCTTTAGATTTTCCCATGATGTCAAGCAAAGAGGCACTGAGTTTGAAGGTAGGCCTTGAAATACATCCACATGTACACCTCCAATTGACTCAAATGATGTCAATTAGCCTACCAGAAGCTTCTAAAGTCATGACATCATTTTCTGGAATTTTCCATGCTGTTTAAAGGCACAGTCAACTTAGTGTATGTAAACTTCTGACCCACTGGAATTGTGATACAGTGAATTATAAGTGAAATAATCTGTCTGTAAACAATTGTTGTAAGAATTACTTGTGTCATGCACAAAGTAGATGTCCTAACCGACTTGCCAAAACTATAGTTTGTTAACAAGAAATTTGTGAAGTGGTTGAAAAACAAGTTTTAATGACTCCAACCTAAGTGTATGTAAACTTCCAACTTCAACTGTAGCTAGCTAAATGGTTTGCCTAGCGACAATCATCTTAAGAGATAGTTAAGAAATTCGTAAGAAAATATTAGAGAAGTTCGTAAGAAAATAATTAAATATTAAGATATTGTTGAGGAATTGCACTTACGACCTATCTCATGAACTTCTTATTATTTTTCTTAAGAAGCTTCTTAAGCTTTTGCGTAAGAAATGTTTTGTGAATCTGGGGCCAGGTCTGCCTATGGCAGCCTCTCTCGATAGCAAGGCCATGCTCACTGAGTCTGGACATTGTCAAAGCTTTTCTTAATATTGGGTCAGTCACAGTGGTCAGGTATTTTGATACTGTGTATTCTCTGTTTAGGGCCAAATAGTATTCTGGTTTGCTCTGTTTTTTAAATTATTCTTTCCAATGTGTCAAGTAATTATCTTTTTGTTTTCTCATAATTTGGTTGGTTCTAATTCCTCTCTGTGGGTGAGGGCTTTGTTATGGAAGGGTTGAGAATTGCTTCCTTTTAAGTGGTTCTAGAATTTAATTGCTGTTTTCTGGATTTTGATCATTTGCAGGAATTGTCCTAATTCTACTATGCGTGCATTATTTGGTGTTTTACGTTGTACACGGAGGATGTTTTTGCAGAAATCTGCATGCAGTCTCAATTTGGTGTTTGTCCAATTTGGGCCTTCACAACTATACAGTGCAATGGGTTCTATAACTGATTCAAGTATTTTTAGCCAGATCCTAATTGGGTTATCAAATATTATGTTCCTTTTGATGGCGTAAAGGCCCTTCTTGCCATGTTTCTCAGATCGTTCACAGCTTTTTGGAAGTTACCTGTGGTGCTGATGTTTAGGCCGAGGTAGGTGTAGTTTTTTGTGTGCTCTAGGGCAACAGTGGAATTTGTGTTTGTCGTCCTGGCAACTGGACCTTTTTTGGAACACCATTATTTTTGTCTTACTGAGATTAACTGTTAGGGCCCAAGTCTGACAGAATCTGTGCAGAAGATCTAGGTGCTGCTGTAGGCCCTACCTGGTTGGGGACAGAAGCACCAGATCATCTGCAAACAGTAAATATTTGACTTCAGTCTAGTAGGGTGAGGTCGGGTGCTTGAGACTGTTCTAGAGCCCTCGCCAATTCGTTGATATAAAAGTTGAAGAGAGTGGGGCTCAAGCTGTATCCCTGTCTAACCCCCCGGCCCTGAGGAACGAAACCGTTGTGTTTTTTGCCACGCTTATTGTTTGTGTACATGGATTTTATAATGTGGTCCGTTTTCCCCCCAAAACCGCTTTCCATCAATTTGTATAACAGACCCTCATGCCAAAAGTCAAAATATATTTTTTAAATTAACAAAGCATGAGAAGACTTTGCTTTTGCTTTGGTTTGTTTGTTTGTCAATAAGGGTGTGGGTGTTTCTCTTCAACATGGTTTCAGAATGTTAGGTGGCACTCTGAATGGCCCACATGGTTTCAGAATGTTAGGTGGCACTCTGAATGGCCCAAATGGTTTCACAATGATAGGTGGCTGTTTCTTTTCGACGGCCCAAATGGTTTCACAATGATAGGTGGTTTCTCTTCGACGGCCCAAATGGTTTCACAATGATAGGTGGCTGTTTCTCTTCGACGGCCCACATGGTTTCACACAGTGGCGTCAGTTCAGCTAAAGCTAGGGTATGGCAATTTCTGCATTTCTACACAATTAAAAAACTCTAAAATGCTATTTGGAGAACAGCAAAAACTAACAAAAATGACCCCAGACATTAATTATCCCTGCAGTATTAAGTTTAAAGGTCTGTGGAACGGCATATACAATGTCAACCACTACTCAACCTCATCATAAATTGACTAATTTACTTGTGGAATGGCGCATACAGTGCAATGTGAAATAGATGCATAATACACGCTATCAAGTCACAACAAGGCCGACTTCAAAATGCCAACCTCCATAGGCGATGCGTGAGTTTCAAGTTTGGAGAAGCAATTTTTTCACCATAAAATTTCACCTTTATAATAAAGGATTGCATGCATCTATCATCGCATTTGCAGACTAATGTAAGATAGGTTACTGTTCCTAATGGGATGAGTAGATTGCATAGTCATAATTTAGGCTAATAATATAATTCAATCACTGTTGGCAAAACAGACAGTTCTGAACAATGCACGCCTGAGTGGGTAGTGACATAGAGTAGGCCTAATCAATGACGTTTCTTGTCCTTTCTTTACACTGGAAAATGTTGGCCTTTTATAAACACATTTCATGCAATTCTACTACAATTTATAGGATTGGAGACATAAGCAACATATTTTTTAATGCAACACAAATTAGTAGCCTACTCTGCTGACACTGATAAACAGATCAGTAAAAATGACCTTATCTTGAATGCAACCAGGCTTACAAAAAGGGGAGACACAAATTGTACAATAAGATGTCCATCTAGCCTGGAGAAGGAAATTATTGTCCCCAAAAATGTTTTCCAGTGGTACTGATCCAATGATAAAGACAGTGAATATGCGCACACTCACCGCTGGTGCCAATAAGATAGGCTACTGTTTGCTCAATTGGGAGTTGAGAATTTTGATAACTAGAGGAAGATTAGTATTTTCTTTGTCTTCTCTTTTCAGCAATAGCCATTTGCTTTCTTAACTATGTTTTTCCTACTATTGTATTTTGAAATATGGTGATGGCCTAGGCCTATTTAACTGCTTTTCACTGACCGCTGCAACTCAACAATCAGCTATTTGGTAGGCTATTTGTTGAGCACGCTGCCCAAATTGCTTGCTTAAAACAATCCACAGCTCATTTTTTAAAGAAGCTAATGATCCTCTGTGGCCAAATCATGCTCTCTGGTGTAGTATTTTGGATGTTTTTATTTATTTCTCAATAGGCAAGAGTAAGTAATTATATAGCCTAGCAAATGTTTGCAAATTTAATTATATTTACTTTAGGGGAAGCTTATCTTCCGCTAGCCTATTGAACGCTGTCTATGCCAACATCAATGTGAAAGTAACTGGTGCATAAATCAGCTGGCCGAGAGGCTTACAAAGCTGAGTTCAAATGCCAACATCAAATTCAAAGCAATCGGCGCACTGCCTAGATGGCTTACCGGTAAAGCAAACTGTCTGGCACTGTCTCTGCTCTCTGCTTTCTTAAAGTGAGAGAAAGGCATGCAGGTTGACAGCTTCTCTCCAAGCAATGCTCTGCATGGTTCTAAAGCCAGCCAATCAATACGCTAAACAGCCATTGCATTTTAATCGGGATTGGAATGATTTTAGTCAACTTTTTTGTAGCCTACTTTTACATTTTTGGTCTTCAGCTTGGACAGGGGTACTGAAGTACTATTTGAGAAGGTCCGGTCACACAATTTCCTAGGTGGCAAAGGTCCAGTTAGATGTTGTAATTTATTGGCGTAGTAACAAACCCCCACCCATGCGACCCCAAACTGTTTACCCCCCTCTTGTTGGCGGAGAGAACATTTTGCAGTTTTAAAGCTAATTTTCTGTAATTCAACTCATTTTGCATGGGGCAGATACATTTTTCTCTGTTTTAAAGCTCATCTGCAATTCTACAAATTCTGTGGTCAGGGTCCAGACCGCGGTCCGCCAGTTGAGCATGGGGGAGCTAGGTTATGGCTACTGCCATACCCTGTCATACCCAACTGACGCCCCTGGTTTAAACATTTTAGATGGCTGTTTCTCTTCGACAGCCCACATGGTTTCACAATGTTAGATGCTGTTTCTCTTCGACAGCCCACATGGTTTCACAATGTTAGATGCTGTTTCTCTTCGACAGCCCACATGGTTTTAGAATGTTAGGTGGCACTCTGTTTCTCTTCGACGGCCCACATGGTTTTAGAATGTTAGGTGGCACATACATAACTCACTCAGTCAAGTGCCATGGGGAAAGTACATGTGATTGTTTCACAGAAAAAACACACCATTGTGGTAATTCTATGTCCTATTCAGGCCTGAGTTAAAATAATATTTAGGGTATTTCAATGACTTTCAAAGACATTTAGAATTAAGTATTTCAATATACTTTTCAAATAGTATTTCTGAAGTATTCTGAAGTTTGTAATTTCCACTTTGAAATTTCAGACTTGATTTTCCCTTATGACAAAATGTATCAACCCCTACAAACATTTCCATTAATTATAATCCACATAATAATTCACATTTCTTGTTGCTGCAGGATCATTTTCCTGGTATAGCAAACTGGCCCAAATTAAGAGCCTACATCTGTTCATGGCAAAAGTTCACATTATACATTTTGACAAACAAATCACAGACAAATTATGGATGACCGGCCCCACGAGCAGACAACATCTCTTCCCTGATGGATGACCGGCCCCACGAGCAGACAACATCTCTTCCCTGATGGATGACCGGCCCCACGAGCAGACAACATCTCTTCCCTGATGGATGACCGGCCCCACGAGCAGACAACATCTCTTCCCTGATGGATGACCGGCCCCACGAGCAGACAACATCTCTTCCCTGATGGATGACCGGCCCCACGAGCAGACAACATCTCTTCCCTGATGGTCATTGCCTTAATAGGTCATCATGGCGATGGGTCTAAGGATGTTTAAGAGCTGTCTGGAAAGAGAGACAGAGAAGACACTAGACTAGGCCTCGACCCAATGACCCATGAACTCTAACCCTTACTGGTCATAACCCATGATGATTCAGCTGCCCCTAGCCTGCTGGCCGCAAGGCCATTTGTCCCAGACCTCTGTCATGACACACACACACACACAGACACACACACACACACACACACACACACACACACACACACACACACACACACACACACACACACACACACACACACAGACACACACACACACACACAGACACACACACACAGTCAACATTGAATTGATTACTGCATTGTGACATTCATATCCCCAGTAAATACATAATTGAATATGCTTTTGATAGGATTCGTCTCCTTTTACCCACATGCCCACATGCCCTTTTACCACTGCATGCCCTGTCGGCCATTGAAATCGTCTGCAACGTGTGTGAGAAACGTCTTGCATTGTAATACAGTTTTTTACAATCACTATGGCACTAATTTCAGAAACTTGACGTCATTTTTCAAAACTCTAGACACAAAACTCAAAATGGTCATCACTTGTAACACAGGCTGTCCAATGTTCAAAACATTGCATTGTGCATTCATATCTTTAAAGAAATCTTACACTTGCACAATCATTGATTCAAAATACAAATTTATTGTGAAATACCAATGAAACGTTAATTTAGATCACCCACACACAAGCAACTAATAGTTTCACTGTGTCATTGTTCGTACAATCATTAAATATTGCAGTACAAAATAGGTGATACATGTTTCATTATGGTACTACATGTAAATACATCCCTGTAAAAGTACTGCAGTAGTAGAGAGAATACCACAGACACAGTGGAATCATTGAACAAAATCTGAAATATATTGATGAAAAACAATACAGTACTGTAAAACATCAACTTGCTTGCTTGTACTGTAAAAAGCAAAACATAGGAGTGATTACTGTACTTCTACATTTTCATCAACTCTGTCTTGTGGATTTGGCCACAGGTTCTCATCTACATCACAATGGATGTTTTCATTAGCCAAACATCTTGTAAAAAACCTTCGGGCATGGCGAATCCAGGCCTGACACTGGTCTGCCGTGATGTCATTGCATGCGTCATCCATGTCCTGGAGAAGAGTGACTTGTTCATGAGGGCACCTATATAATATAATATGCCATTTAGCAGACGCTTTTATCCAAAGCGACTTACAGTCATGCGTGCATACATTTTTTTTTGTGTGTATGGGTGGTCCCGGGGATCGAACCCACTACCTTGGCGTTACAAGCGCCGTGCTCTACCAGCTCAGCTACAGAGGACCACCTATCATAAACCTTCCATCAATCGGGTTAAGGAAAGGAGAGTATGGGGGTAAATACAGGGTGGTAAATTGTGCATGGGCCTGAAACCATGCTTGCACCATATGAGCATGGTGGAACCTGACAGTATCCCACACAATGACATAGGTCACGCCATCAGCTCTACAGACCTGATCGAGCTCATCAAGGAAGGTTACAAGGAGAGCTGCATTATATGATCCAATACGAGGTCTGCGTCCCACCACACCATCTTCTGATATAGCCACACACATGGTAATGTTGGCCCCACGTTGTCCAGGTACTTTGATGGTTGCCCGCTGGCCAATTAAATTCCGACCTCTCCTCCTTGTCTTGGCCAGGTTAAAGCCTGCCTCATCCAAATATATGAATTTGTGATGGTTGTCATCAGCATCCAGCTCCATCACCCTCTAAAAATACATTTTGGAAAGAGATTTACTGATTACTGTACAATGAAGAATTATTAGGGAATTGTATTACAACAGCCATCTTGAAACTGAACATACCTGAACATACTCAGTCCTAATTTGCTTCACTCTGTCTGCATTTCTTTCAAAAGGCACACGGTATAGTTGTTTTAAAGACACCTGGTGCCTTTTCAGCATGCGTGCAATAGTCGGCAAACTTATGGATTACACATTGTTAAACATGTCTTCATTGTCCAAGATATGCTGGCGAATTTCTGTAAGGCGAATATCATTTCTGGCCCGAACCAAATCAACCACAGCCTGCTCTTGTAGGTCAGTCAGAATTTTGCCTCTGCCTCCCCTATTTGGCCCAGTCTCAATTCTACAGGGAACATTACAGTAAGAAGACACTTGGTCACATCACCTACTCTGTGATACACATTGGTATGCAGTCATTTGACAATTGAGAGTAGCATAATGTTTGGGGCATGCTGACGACTTACCGGTTCTCATTGCGGAATGTTCTGATTATTGAGGCCACGGTTGACCTTCTAAGGTTTGGTTGTATCATTGTAGCCGCCTCAGTCATTGTCATGCCATGATTTATGACATGGTCTACAACTATTGCTCAGATTTCATTGGACACTCTTTGCTGTTGCTGCCGCTGTCTTGGTCCGTGGCCTTGTCCTCTACCACGTTCCCACACATCTCTCAAACGAGGCCCACGACCACCTCTCAGAAGGGGTGCTTGTCCCCTGCCATTCCTTTGACCAACACGTCTTCCTCGTCTTCCTCCCATCACTGCTTGACCTCTATTGTGACCTGGATCACCTGCCAGCTCCATGTTACAGTACGTATCGCTATGTTGTTGCAAGTGGATCCCAATCAATTCTTTATATACTCTTTCCACAATGTGAACACAATCATCAGTAACAAGTTGGCAGAATTGGACAAGCAATTACAAGGGTCTGCATCCATACAGTGCAGTACTGTCAATACTGTAAATAGTCTGAAAAGGGGGTACATGGGACCATAGAAACGGTGTCTGATAAAGAATGATGATGAAATATTACATCCATAGATAATGTAGACTAATTGGTTCATGCTCCACGCTAATTGGTGACAATGAATCTCGTTATCTTGAAACTTTCATGATCTAAACATGGAATATTGTTTGTCTGTTTCCATACAACTATGCATTAAGAGTAATGCAACAGTTACTTATCATTTGGAGCAGTTGTATCAATTGATAGTTGGATAATTGTAATGAAATGAATAGACACTCATCTGAAATGTAATGCGTGAATTGCCTTTTGAAATAGTAGTACTTTGATGTTAAGTTGTGTCATATTGAACAGTTGATTTTTGTTAAATGAACAATTGATCTTAGTTTAATGTGTATTGTATCCAAGCAATTGAAAAAAGTGTTTTTTGATCATTGGTTGTGAGTTTTGTGTCTAGAGTTTTGAAAAATTACGTCAAGGTTCTGAAATTAGTGCCAAAGTGATTGTAAAAAACTGTAAATGGCAGCGAACCAGATGACACTACACTCTTAGAAAAAAAAGGTGCTATCTAGAAGCTAAAAGGGTTATTTGACTGTCCCAATAGGAGAACCCGTTGAAGAACTCTTTTTGGTTCCCGGTAGAACCTTTTTGAGTTCCATGTAGAAACTTTTCCACAGAGAGCTCTACATGGAACCCCAAAAAGTTATACCTGGAACCAAACAGGGTTCTATCTGGAACCAAAAAGCTTTCTCCTATGGGGACAGCCTAAGAACCCTTTTGGAACCCTTTTTTCTAAGAGTGTAGCCTACATTGTGAAACCAGTGCTTACTACACACATTAACATGGTGACTATGCCTGCATCCCAAATGGCACCCTTTTTCCTTATAGTGTGCTACTTTAGACCAGGGGTCTATGGGTCCATTTGGGATGCACCCTTTGACTACATACCCATCAGCGATACAGAGGTGTTTCTCCCCCTGTTACATATGGCTAAGTGTGTGTGTGTGTGTGTGTCCAAGGCTGTGTGTGTCCATGTCCAAGGCTGTGTGTGTTTGTGTGTGTGTCTGTGTGTGTGTGTGTGTGTGTGTGTGGGTGTGCTCAATTCTATGGTCAAATTAGTCACATACCCCCTCGTCCTCTTTAAGAACCCCACGCCCCCGTTGAACCCCTCTGTAACCTTGGGCAGTGTAGCGATACATTCTAATCCCGTTACAAGCTGATCGATGGCTGTCCGGCTCCTCTTCTGCTGACTCAGCCCAGTAAACGTATTGATTACTGCTGGGATCAGCTAGAACCGCTGACCAGCCGCCAATGACAGTCTGGCCAGAACAAATACTGGGGGTTATTTTGCCAGCCTGCAGGTTGAGTTCAGTCCTAGGGGACGCGATATGACTCCATGTGACTCGATATCAAGGGCAATTTCATTGCGGTGATTTGACACTGTTATGTACAGTGGGGGATAAAAGTATTTAGTCAGCCACCAATTGTGCAAGTTCTCCCACTTAAAAAGATGAGAGAGGCCTGTAATTTTCATCATAGGTACACGTCAACTATGACAGACAAAATGAGAAAAAAAAATCCAGAAAATCACATTGTAGGATTTTTTATGAATTTATTTGCAAATTATGGTGGAAAATAAGTATTTGGTCACCTACAAACAAGCAAGATTTCTGGCTCTCACAGACCTGTAACTTCTTATTTAAGAGGCTCCTCTGTCCTCCACTCGTTACCTGTATTAATGGCACCTGTTTGAACTTGTTATCAGTATAAAATACACCTGTCCACAACCTCAAACAGTCACACTCCAAACTCCACTATGACCAAGACCAAAGAGCTGTCAAAGGACACCAGAAACAAAATTGTAGACCTGCACCAGGCTGGGAAGACTGAATCTGCAATAGGTAAGCAGCTTGGTTTGAAGAAATCGACTGTGGGAGCAATTATTAGGAAATGGAAGACATACAAGACCACTGATAATCTCCCTCGATCTGGGGCTCCACGCAAGATATCACCCCGTGGGGTCAAAATGATCACAAGAACGGTGAGAAAAAATCCCAGAACCACACGGGGGGACCTAGTGAATGACCTGCAGAGAGCTGGGACCAAAATAACAAAGCCTACCATCAGTAACACACTACGCCGCCAGGGACTCAAATCCTGCAGTGCAAGACGTATCCCCCTGCTTAAGCCAGTACATGTCCAGGCCCGTCTGAAGTTTGCTAGAGTGCATTTGGATGATACAGAAGAGGATTGGGAGAATGTCATATGGTCAGATGAAACCAAAATATAACTTTTTGGTAAAAACTCAACTTGTCGTGTTTGGAGGACAAAGAATGCTGAGTTGCATCCAAAGAACACCATACCTACTGTGAAGCGTGGAAACATCATGCTTTGGGGCTGTTTTTCTGCAAAGGGACCAGGACGACTGATCCGTATAAAGGAAAGAATGAATGGGGCCATGTATCGTGAGATTTTGAGTGAAAACCTCCTTCCATCAGCAAGGGCATTGAAGATGAAACGTGGCTGGGTCTTTCAGCATGACAATGATCCCAAACACACCACCCGGGCAATGAAGGAGTGGCTTCGTAAGAACCATTTCAAGGTCCTGGAGTGGCCTAGCCAGTCTCCAGATCTCAACCCCATAGAAAATCTTTGGAGGGAGTTGAAAGTCTGTGTTGCCCAGTGACAGCCCCAAAACATCACTGCTCTAGAGGAGATCTGCATGGAGGAATGGGCCAAAATACCAGCAACAGTGTGTGAAAACCTTGTGAAGACTTACAGAAAACATTTGACCTGTGTCATTGCCAACAAAGGGTATAAAACAAAGTATTGAGAAACTTTTGTAATTGACCAAATACTTATTTTCCACCATAATTTGCAAATAAATTCATTAAAAATCCTACAATGTGATTTTCTGGAAAAAAAAATCTCATTTTGTCTGTCATAGTTGACATGTACCTATGATGAAAATTACAGGCCTCTCTCATATTTTTAAGTGGGAGAACTTGCACAATTGGTGGCTGACTAAATACTTTTTTTCCCCACTGTACATATCAGCACCATGAAGGGAGAGAAAGGGACTCAATGTTATGCACATACAGTGCATTCCCTAAAGTATTCAGCCCCCTTGACCTTTTCCTCTGTAGCTCAGTTGGTAGAGTATGGCGCTTGCAACGCCAGGGTTGTGGGTTCTATTCCCACGGGCGGTCAGTATGAAAAAAAATTATGCACTCACTAACTGTAAGTCGCTCTGGATAAGAGCGTCTGCTAAATTACTAAAATGTTCTAAAATTGACAAAATTGGTTTTCATCAATCTACACACAATACCTCATAATGACAAAACAAAAACATACTGAAATATAACATTTACATAAGTATTCAGACCCTTTACTCAGTACTTTGTTGAAACACCTTTGGCAGCGATTACAGCCTCGAGTCTTCTTGGGTATGACGCTACAAGCTTGGCACACCTGTATTTGGGGAGTTCTCCCATTCTTCTCTGCAGATCCTCTCAAGCTCTCTCAGGTTGGATGGGGAGAGTCGCTGCACAGCTATTTTCAGGTCTCTCCAGAGATGTTCGATCGGGTTCAAGTCCGGTCTCTGGCTGGGCCACTCAAGGACATTCAGAGACTTGTCCCGAAGCCACTCCTGCGTGGTCTTGGCTATGTGCTTAGGGTCGTTGTCCTGTTGGAAGGTGAACCTTTGCCCCAGTCTTAGGTCCTTATTGCTCTGGAGCAGGTTTTCATCAAGGATCTCTCTGTACTTTGCTCTGTTCATCTTTCCCTCGATCATGACTAGTCTCGCAGCCCCTGCCGCTGAAAAATATCCCCACAGCATGATGCTGCCACCATCATGCTTCACCATAGGGGTGGTGCCAGGTTTCCTCCAGACGTGATGCTTGGCATTCAGGCCAAAGAGTTCAATCTTGGTTTCATCAGACCAGAGAATCTTGTTTCTCATGGTCTGAGAGTCATTTAGGTGCCTTTTGGCAAATTCCAAGCGTGCTGTCATGTGCCTTTTACTGAGGAGTGGCTTCCGTCTGGCCACCCTACCATAAAGGCCTGATTGGTGGAGTTCTGCAGCGATGGTTGTCCTTCTGGAAGGTTCTCCCATCTCCACAGAGGAGCTCTGGAGCTCTATCTTGGGGACCTTCAATGCTGCAGAAATTTTTTGGTACCCTTCCCCAGATCTGTACCTCAACACAATCCTGTCTCGGAGCTCTATGGACAATTCCTTTGACCTCATGACTTGGTTTTTGCTCTGACATGCATTGTCAACTGTGGGACCTTATATTGACAGGTGTGTGCCTTCCCAAATCATGTCCAATCAATTGAATTTACCACAGGTGGACTCCAATCAAGTTGAAAAAACATCTGAAGGATGATCAATGGAATCAGGATTTCGATTTCGAGTGTCATAGCAAAGGGTCTTAATACTTATGTTTTTAAAATAATACATACCTGTTTTCGCTTTGTCATTATGGGGTAATGTGTGTAGATTGATGAGGAACAAAATAATGTAATCAATTTTAGATTAAGGCTGTAATGTGACAAAATGTGGAAAAAGTCAAGGGGTCTGAATAATTTCCGAATGCACTGTATCAGCTCCATGAAGGGAGAGCAAGGGACTCAACACCATTATGTAGATATCAACCGTGAGAAACATAAGTCAACATCTCGAGGCCCTCAAATGTAAATCTGGACCTCGAAGCTAGTTCCACTGCTTTTTTTTATTGTTCCCCTCTATTCGAGGACTGATTTAGACCTGGGACACCAGGTGGGTGCAATTCATTATCAGGTAGAACAGAAAACCAGCAGTTGTCCGGACCTCGTAGGGTAACATTTGAATACCCCTGGTCAATGGCTGGTCACCCCTCACCCCTACCAGCTGACTGTCTGACAGACCCCCCCCAACCCCTGGCCCCTGGCATGCACCCCTCACTCCTACCAGCTGACTGACACACCACCCCACCTCACCTCACCCCTACCAGCTGACTGACACACCACCCCACCTCACCTCACCCCTACCAGCTGACTGACACCCCACCTCACCTCACCCCTACCAGCTGACTGACACACCACCCCACCTCACCTCACCCCTACCAGCTGACTGACACACCACCCCACCTCACCGCACCCCTACCAGCTGACTGACACACCACCCCACCTCACCTCACCCCTACCAGCTGACTGACACCCCACCTCACCTCACCCCTACCAGCTGACTGACACACCACCCCACCTCACCTCACCCCCTACCAGCTGACTGACACACCACCCCACCTCACCGCACCCCTACCAGCTGACTGACACACCACCCCACCTCACCTCACCCCTACCAGCTGACTGACACACCACCCCACCTCACCTCACCCCTACCAGCTGACTGACACCCCACCCCACCTCACCTCACTCCTACCAGCTGACTGACACTCCACCTCACCTCACCGCACCCCTACCAGCTCACTGACACCCCACCTCACCTCACCCCTACCAGCTGACTGACACCTCACCCCACCTCACCTCACCCCTACCAGCTGACTGACACCCCACCTCACCTCACCCCTACCAGCTGACTGACACCCCACCTCACCTCACCCCTACCAGCTGACTGACACCCCACCCCACCCCTACCAGCTGACTGACACCCCACCACACCTCACCCCTACCAGCTGACTGAAACCCCACCTCACCTAACCTAACCCCTCACCCTTCCAGGTGACTGAAACCCCACCCCACCTCACCTAACCTAATCCCTCACCCCTACCAGCTGACTGAAACCCCACCTCACCTAACCTAACCCCTCACCCCTACCAGCTGACTGAAACCCCACCTCACCTAACCTCTCACCCCTACCAGCTGACTAAAACCCCACCCCACCTCACCTAACCTCTCACCCCTACCAGCTGACTAAAACCCCACCCCACCTCACCTAACCTAACCCCTCACCCCTACCAGCTGACTGAAACCCCACCTCACCTAACCTAACCCCTCACCCCTACCAGGTGACTGAAACCCCACCTCACCTAATCTAACCCCTCACCCCTACCAGCTGACTGAAACCCCACCTCACCTAACCTAACCCCTCACCCCTACCAGCTGACTAACATGATGACATTACCCCCCTGCCCTCTACACACACACACACACACACACACACACGTCCACCCGTCTCAAATGCTCAGCAACTATCATTGTCACTGTCAGTTTGGGTGGAGTGACATCACCGTTGCCGCCGACAACCAAAATGTGGCTTCCAATGACAATGAGATGGTTCTTAATTAATTATTAACGCAGCGGACATACTAACAATGCCAGGGTCGTTAGCCTAGCAACACAAAGGTCACGCAACGATAATATGAAGAGTAGCCACTGTGAAATAATGTTTCAGATGAGCTGCCCCTAGGGGTTGTGTTCATTAGGACACACAATGGAAATCTTTTTAGAATGTTTTGCAACAGACGACGAAAAGTCCAGTTACCCTGTCCCTGTTTTGGTCAATTCTCTTCATTTTGGACCCTACTGAACACAGCTGAGGGATGTGATTTTAGGAGAAAAATTTTAACCAAGAGACAGTAGTAGTAGTAGTAGTAGTAGTAGTAGTAGTGCTAGTCTGGTCTAGTGGTAGTGTGTTACAGGAGTGGGTCACAGTTCCGGAGAGACACACTAGGTGTCATCCTCCGACAACCTTAGGCACCTCCTCACTCACAGTCGGGACTAATCATCATCCTATTGGTGCCACCTGTGTCTATCTGATTCACCTGTGTATTTATGCCCTCACTTCCCTGTGTTCCCTTGCTCAGTTTTCTCTGCTAGTTTCACTATGCCAAGCAGTACTAATCAATGTCTGATAGCGGGACGTATGGACAGGTAGGTGAGAAGTGTTCTCCCTGTTTAGTTATTATTTCAGTCATAGTTAGTATTTCATATTTTTGGCTGTCTTATTTGCTCCGCCTTTCTTTTTCGTGTAAAGTCTGTTATTTTGTATCCTGGCTTCGGGACCATCAGTAAAGTTCCTTGTTTCACCATCTCTGCCTACTGTCTAAACTGCACCGCACGTGGGTCCCACCTCACACCATCCCTTACAGTAGTGTATGTGGGATTCAGACCACCCATTGCCAGAGTTGACAGGTGTTTAAACCCCGGGCCTACCCTGACACCTTCAACACTACATTTCCCCCTGTCATCTCTCTAACCATCTTCACTTTGTCTAAAATAAATATGGAAGGAGTACGGAATTCAATTTTAGAAATTAGACAACAGTAACCCTGAATGGCCATCTCCTAAGGTAGACGTAAGCCTTCTACGTAAGCCTAGCTCAGGTCACTTTAACTCTGATGTACTGTGTGCATCTTAGGACACCCACAGCTTCAGGACAACCTCTTTCAATCTCAGCAGGACTTGTTTAAATTTAAGCAGGAGTTGCCTCTGAGCCTGTCCTAATATGGACACCGTACAATTGGTCTTTTGGCATTATTGTACCTAGAGAAGGGAGTCATTCCTCCGCTCCAAGGTGAACTTCCCCTAGGTACAGAACTAGGATCAGCTTCCCCTCCTCCAGTCCTAACCTTAGCCATTAGTGGGGGAAATTAAAAACTGTCCTAAGATCAGAGTCTAGGGGCTACTTTATTAGTAGAGGATTAGTAAAGATAGGATCTAGGTTAAGGCTCTAGACAGTCCATCTGTTGTTTGGGGATTTTTCCCGGACATCCAACAACCGTGAACTCCTGCCGTACACCTCTCCTTCCTCCATAAATACTAAATACTCCCTAACTCCCCCACCTCACACCTGCTCCTTCCTGCCATAAATACTAAATACCCCTAACTCCCCCACCTCACACCCTTCCCTTCCCTCCATGAATACTAAATACCCCTAACTCCCCCACCTCACACCTCTCCTTCCTGCCATAAATACTAAATACCCCTAACTCCCCCACCTCACACCAGCTCCTTACTGCCATAAATACTAAATACCCCTAACTCCCCCACCTCACACCTGTCACTTCCAACCATAAATACTAAATACCCCTAACTCCCCCACCTCACACCTTACCTTCATGCCATAAATACTAAATATCCCAAACTCCCCCACCTCACACCCTCCTTCCTGCCATAAATACTAAATACCCATGACTCCCCCACCTCACACCTTCCTCTTCCTGCCATAAATACTTAATACCCTTAACTCCCCCACCTCACACCATTCCATCCTGCCATTATTTTTTTATTTAATATGTTGGCTTTATTTATCCAGGAAAGTAGAATAAATTATTGTTATTTTAACATGGCGACCTATAAGGCCCCTCTAATCAGTACTTATATTGGAACACTATTGTAGGAGATGGAAGTGGAACTAGTAACCAAATTATCAGAGAGACCAAAAAGAACTGCGGTAAAACACAAACACCTCATAATATTGTGTTTCCCTTGGCGACAAACTACACCTCCTATGTTCTCTCAGCAGAACTCCTTCCCCTCTTCTCCTGTAGCCCTGCCCTACACTGTACTAGTAATTTCATCTCCCTCTTTCCATCTCTCTCATTCTCTCCATCTCTGTGCCCCTCTCTCTCCATCTCTGTCTGTTCCAGTTTCCCATGCTCCTAGTGCTGATAACCCAGCTTAGTGATTTCCACACTGGCACACACACACAGCCTTGGGCACGGACACACACAGCCTTGGACACATGTACACACACACACACACACTTAGCCATGACCCTTCCCCTTGCCTCCATACAGTGACCTGTATGTAACAGGGGGAGAAACACCTCTGTCGCAGATGGGTATGTACACTACCGGTCAAAAGTTTTAGAACACCTACTCATTCAAGGGTTTTTCTTTATTTTTACTATTTTCTACATTGTAGAATAATAGTGAAGACATCAACACTATGAAATAACACATATGGAATCATGTAGTAACCAAGAAAGTGTTAAACATATCCAAATATATTTTATATTAAGTAGCCACCCTTTGCCTTGATGACCGCTTTGCACACTGTTGGCATTCTCTCAACCAGCTTCATGAGGTAGTCACCTGGAATGCATTACAATTAACAGGTGTGCCTTCTTAAAAGTTAATTTTTGGAATTTCTTTCCTTCTTAATGCGTTTGAGCCAATCAGTTGTGTTGTGACAAGGTAGGGGGGTATACAGAAGATAGCCCTATTTGGTAAAAGACCAAGTCCATATTATGGCAAGAACAGCTCAAATAAGCAAAGAGAAACGACAGCCCATCATTACTTTAAGACGTGAAGGTCAGTCAATACGGAACATTTCAAGAACTTTGAACGTTTCTTCAAGTCGCAAAAACCATCAAGCGCTATGATGAAACTGGCTCTCATGAGGACCGCCACAGGAAAGGAAGACCCAGAGTTACCTCGGCTGCAGAGGATAAATTCATTAGAGTTTCCAACCTCTGTAACGATCCCGGCAGTCTGAGTCGGGTCCTGTCTGTGGTCTAGTTGTTCTGCTCGTGATCTCCAGTTTCCCGAGGGTGCTGGAACGCTCCGGGGAGCTCTCTTGATTTCCGCACCTGCATCCCATCAGCAATCTGCACACCTGGTCCTGATCATCACCCTTCTTAGGCTCTGGTCTAACATCCATTCCCTGCCGGATCGTTAGCCATTAACATCATTCTCCCGGAACCTTCACCCAACCCCTGCCGTGCCATCGTTTAATCTGCCACTTCACCTCCACCTACTCATCTCCGCCACCCGCTCCGTCTCCTGGATTATTCTGCACCTTTTGAATCTGTAATAAACACTCACCTTCGTTCAACTCTCCTTGTCCTGGTCTGCTTCTGGGTTCTGTCTTAGGGAACCGTGACAGAACGATCCGGCCATTAATGAACCCAGCGGATCTGGACTCTGTTCGCCATGCCATTTCCCATCAGGAGAAGATGTTGGGACAACATAGCACGGCACTACAGGAGATCGCGTTGTCAGTTCGGAACCTTTCTACCGGTCTGACGGAGGTCCAGAACCAACGCGAGTTTCCGGTGGAGGATCCACTACCGGTTTCACCCATCTCGCCTGCCGCTTCTGGAGCTGTGTCCTTCCGTGAGCCCAAGGTTCCGGCGCCGGATAAATATGAGGGGGAGCTGGGAAGATGCCGTTCCTTCCTTATGCAGTGTGGATTAGTGTTCGATCTACAGCCCTACTCTTATGCCACAGACAAGGCTAGGATAGCCTTTGTGATTGAGTTGCTGCGTGGTCGAGCGCTGGAGTGGGCTTCAGCCGTTTGGGAACGACAGGATCCCTGCCTGGCTTCATACCAGGGGTTCACGGCCGAGATGAGGAAGCTCTTCGACCATTCCGTCCGAGGGAGGGACGCAGCTAGGCGCCTGTTTTCGCTTCGCCAAGGAACTCGCAGCGTGGCCGACTTCGTGATCGAGTTCAAGACGTTGGCTGTGGAGAGTGGGTGGAATGAGGAGTCTCTGCAAGCGGCCTTTTACCAGGGTCTGTCGGAGCAGCTCAAGGATGAGTTGATCTCCTATCCGGAGCCTAGTGACCTGGACGGCTTGGTAGCCTTGTCTATTCGGGTGGATAATCGAGTCCGAGAGCGAAGGAGGGAGAAGCAATGGGGTCCGTCCAATCGATCAGCTTCTCAGTTCCCAGTCGGGTCGGGTGGTGGACCAGAACACGTCGATCATTCTCCACCACAAAGGATTAGTGGAGAGGTTCTCTCTCCCGATTCTGAACCCATGCAAGTGGGGCGGCACGGGTTAACCAAGGAGGAGCGTCAACATAGACGTAAGACCAACTGTTGCCTCTACTGTGGTAGCTCGGGACATTACATCTCCACTTGTTCCCGGCGGTCGTCAAACTGCCCGGCTCGCTAAAGTTGGGAGGACTTTTAGCGAGCCAGTTTCAACCTCTCAGTACCTCTGTCAGACCCCGTTTCCCGGCTACCCTTGTGAACAGGAATCAGAGCTTAGCGATTAACGCTCTTGTCGATTCAGGTGCCGATGGAAGCTTTCTTGATGCCGAGTTGGTGGAACAGCTGGGGCTTTCCAAGGAGCAATTGCGGAAGCCATTGAAGCGACCACTCTGAACGGCAGTAGTCTGGCACGTATCACGATGAGGACTGAACCGGTTAAGATGCTGTTGTCGGGGAATCATTCGGAGATGATTTCATTCTTCATTCTGCCGTCTTCCCATGTTCCTCTGGTCCTTGGATACCCCTGGCTGAAGGAACACAATCCCACGTTCGATTGGGTGACGGGCAAGGTAACGAGTTGGAGCCTTGATTGTCATGCTAACTGTCTCAAGACTGCCTGTCCCCATTCGGTTCCCAGTCAGGTGATTGAGGCTAAACCCCCAGATTTGTCCCTGGTTCCCGAGACATATCACGATTTGGGGAAGTGTTCAGTAAGCAGAAGGCTCTGTCACTCCCTCCCCACCGACCATATGATTGTGCCATCAACCTGTTCCCTGGAGCTGTCTACCCCAAGGGAAGGTTATACAGTATCTCCCGACCTGAACGTGAGGCTTTGGAGACCTACATCAAGGAGTCCCTAGCGGCTGGTCTCGTTCGTCCCTCGTCATCACCCCTGGGGGCAGGATTCTTCTTTGTGGGTAAGAAGGATGGCTCTCTTCGACCGTGTATTGATTATCGGGGGTTGAATGACATCACGGTCAAGAACAAGTATCCCCTGCCCTTGATGAGTTCTGCCTTCGACTCCTTACAGGGTGCTACGGTGTTCACCAAGCTAGACCTACGCAATGCGTATCACATGGTCCGGATCAGAGAGGGAGACGAGTGGTTGACGGGTTTCAATACACCGATGGGTCACTTCGAGTATCAGGTGATGCCGTTTGGACTGACCAATGCTCCAGCGGTATTCCAGAGTATGGTGAACGACGTCCTGAGAGATATGATCGGTCTCTTTGTGTTTGTTTATCTGGATGACATTCTGATCTTCTCGAAGGAACCTTCCGACCACGTCCAGCATGTCCGGCAGGTTCTGCAGCGATTGTTGGAGAATCGCCTGTTCGTGAAGGCCGAGAAGTGCGAGTTTCACGCCCACACAACATCCTTTCTCGGGTACATCATCTCCAGGGGAGAGATTAGGATGGACCAGGAGAAGGTTAGAGCGGTTCTGGAATGGGCCCAGCCCGGTACGAGATTGCAGCTCCAGAGATTTTTGGGGTTTGCGAATTTCTACCGCAGATTCATCCGGGATTACAGCCGTGTGGCCGCTCCGTTAACTGCCTTGACTTCCAGTATCAGGACCTTCAAGTGGAATCCGGAGGCGGATCGAGCGTTTCTGGATTTGAAGAGGCGATTCACCAACGCACCGATTCTCTCTCAACCGGACACGGCCCGTCAGTTCGTCGTTGAAGTGGACGCGTCTGATGTGGGAGTTGGCGCCATCCTGTCGCAGCGATGCTCCACGGACAGTAAACTCCATCCCTGCGCCTACTACTCTCGTCGCCTTTCGCCTGCGGAGAGGAATTACGATGTGGGTAACCGGGAGCTTCTCGCGGTGAAACTTGCCTTGGAGGAGTGGCGCCACTGGTTGGAGGGGGCGGAGCAACCGTTTATTGTCTGGACTGACCACAAGAATCTTGCTTACGTGCAATCGGCTAGACGTCTCAACTCCCGTCAGGCCAGGTGGTCGTTGTTTTTCGGACGATTCAATTTTTTCCCTGACGTTCCGACCTGGATCTAAGAACGGCAAGGCGGACGCCTTGTCTCGGATGTTCTCCAAGACGGAGGAGAGTGGGTCCAAGACCGAGACAATTCTCCCCCGGAACTGCGTCGTGGGAGCTGTTAGGTGGAAGATTGAGGAGGAGGTGATGGCGGCCCTTCGGGCGCAGCCCGGTCCCGGTAACGGTCCACCCGGTCGGTTGTTTGTGCCTGAGTCGGTTCGTCCTGCGGTCCTCAAATGGTCCCACGCCAGCAAGATGGCTTGTCACCCTGGCGTGGCTCGGACGATGGCGTTTCTTCGCAGACGTTTTTGGTGGCCTGCCATGGCCGAGGATACTCGGGGTTATGTTGCTGCCTGTCCAGTGTGTGCGCAGAATAAGAGTACCAATCGGCCCAGCTCTGGACTACTTCACCCCTTCCTATTCCCCGGCGACCATGGTCGCATCTGGCCCTGGACTTTGTCACTGGGTTGCCCGCTTCTGAGGGGAACACAGTCGTTCTGACTATCGTGGACAGATTCAGCAAGTTCGCCCACTTTGTGCCAATTGCCAAGCTTCCCTCTGCCTCGGAGACGTCCGAGATCCTGGTTAGGGAGGTTTTCAGGGTCCACGGGTTGCCCAGTGATATCGTTTCCGACCGTGGCCCTCAGTTTACCTCTGCTGTCTGGAAGTCCTTCTGTTTGGCCATTGGAGCTATAGTCAGTCTCACATCTGGGTTTCACCCCCAATCTAATGGTCAGGCGGAGAGAGCCAACCAGAAGATGGAATCCACGCTACGCTGCCTGGCCTCTTCCAACCCCACCTCCTGGGTCTCTCAGTTGCCTTGGGTTGAGTATGCCCACAATACTCTCCCTACATCTGCCACTGGGATGTCTCCCTTCCAGTGCCTGTATGGCTACCAACCTCCCTTGTTCCCTTCTCAGGAGAAGGAGCTCTCAGTGCCTTCTGTTCAGGCCCATATTCGTCGTTGCCACCGGACCTGGCATCGGGCCAGAAAGGCACTCCTTAGAGTTTCGGACCGGTATCAGCTCCAGGCGAATCGTCGCCGGATCCCCGCTCCCACCTACACCATCGGAGATAGGGTCTGGTTGGCCACACGGGATCTTCCTTTACGGACTGAGTCTAGGAAGTTGTTACCGAAGTTCATTGGTCCGTTTGTGGTGGAGAAGGTGATCAATCCGGTGGCAGTTCGACTCAAACTCCCGAGGACGCTCAGAGTCCATCCCACCTTTCATGTCTCCTGCCTCAAGCCTGTTTTCCTCAGTCCTCTGTTGCCTCCTCCGCCTCCTCCTCCTCCTCCTCGGATGATCGGAGGTGGTCCTGCCTACACGGTGCGACGCATCATGGATTCCAGACGGCGGGGCCGGGGTTTCCAGTATCTCGTGGACTGGGAGGGGTATGGTCCTGAAGAGAGGAGTTGGATTCCGCGGCGACAGATCCTAGATGCTGACCTCATCAGTGACTTCTACCGCCTCCATCCTGGCGCTCCGGGGAGTCCGCCCGGTGGCGTTCGTCGGAGGGGGGGTACTGTAACGATCCCGGCAGTCTGAGTCGGGTCCTGTCTGTGGTCTAGTTGTTCTGCTCGTGATCTCCAGTTTCCCGAGGGTGCTGGAACGCTCCGGGGAGCTCTCTTGATTTCCGCACCTGCATCCCATCAGCAATCTGCACACCTGGTCCTGATCATCACCCTTCTTAGGCTCTGGTCTAACATCCATTCCCTGCCGGATCGTTAGCCATTAACATCATTCTCCCGGAACCTTCACCCAACCCCTGCCGTGCCATCGTTTAATCTGCCACTTCACCTCCACCTACTCATCTCCGCCACCCGCTCCGTCTCCTGGATTATTCTGCACCTTTTGAATCTGTAATAAACACTCACCTTCGTTCAACTCTCCTTGTCCTGGTCTGCTTCTGGGTTCTGTCTTAGGGAACCGTGACAACCTCAGAAATTGCAGCCCAAATAAATGCTTCACAGAGTTCAAGTAACAGGCACATTTCAACATCAACTGTTCAGAGGAGACTGTGTGAATCATTCCTTCATGGTCGAATAGTTCAAAAGAAAAAATAATAAATAATATGCCATTTAGCAGATGCTTTTATCCAAAGCGACTTACAGTCATGCGTGCATACATTTTTACGTATGGGTGGTCCAGGGGATCGAACCCACTACTCTGGCATTACAAGCGGCGTGCTCTACCAGCTGAGCTACAAGAAACCACTACTACAGGACACCAATAAGAAGAAGAGACTTGCTTGGGCCAAGAAACACGAGCAATGGACATGAGACAAGTGGAAATTTGTCCTTTGGTCTCGAGTCCGAATTTGAGATTTAAGGTTCCAACCGCTGTGTCTTTGTGAGACGCGGTGTGGGTGAACGGATGATCTTCGCATGTGTTTTTCCCACCGTAAAGCATGGAGGAGGAGGTGTTATGGTGTGGGGGTGCTTTGCTGGTGACACTGTCTGTGATTTATTTCGAATTCAAGGAATTCACACTTTACCAGCATGGCTACCACAGCATTCTGCAGCGATACGACCATCCCATCTGGTTTGGGCTTAGTGGGACTATCATTTGTTTTTCAACAGGACACTGACCCAACACACCTCCAGGCTGTGTAAGGGCTATTTTACCAAGAATGAGAGTGATGGAGTGCTGCATCAGATAACCTGGCCTCCACAATCCCCCGACCTCAATCAATTTGAGATGGCTTGGGATGAGTCGGACCGCAGAGTGAAGGAAAAGCAGCCAACAAGTGCTCAGCATATGTGGGAACTCCTTCAAGATTATTGGAAAAGCATTCCAGGTCAAGCTGGTTGAGAGAATGCCAAGAGTGTGCAAAGCTGCCATCAAGGCAAAGGGTGGCTATTTGAAAATATATTTTGATTTGTTTAACACTTTTTTGGTTACTACATGATTCCATATGTGTTATTTCATAGTTTTGATGTCTTCACTATTATTCTATGATGTAGAAAATAGTACAAATAAAGAAAACCCCTTGAATGAGTAGGTGTTCTAAAGCTTTTGACCGGTAGTGTAGTCAAAGGGTGCATCCCAAATGGACCCATAGACCCCTGGTCTAAAGTAGCACACTATAAGGAAAAAGGGTGCCATTTGGGATGCAGTCATAGTCACCATGTTAATGTGTGTAGTAAGCACTGGTTTCACAATGTAGGCTACACTCTTAGAAAAAAGGGTTATTCAGCTGTCCCCATAGGAGAACCCTTTTTGGTTCCAGGTAGAACTTTTTGGGGTTCCATGTAGAACTCTCTGTGGAAAGGGTTCTACATGGAACTCAAAAGGGTTCTACCTGGAACCAAAAAGGGTTCTTCAACGGGTTCTCCTATGGGGACAGTCAAAGAACCCTTTTCGCTTGTAGATAGCACCTTTTTTTTCTAAGAGTGTAGTGTCATCTGGTTCGCTGCCATTTATTACAGTGCAAGACTTTTCTCACACATGTTGCAGACGATTTCAATGGCCGACAGGGCATGCAGTGTATTGTGGGTAAAAGGAGACGAATCCCACCAAAAGCATATTCAATTATGTATTTACTGGGGATATGAATGTCACAATGCAGTAATCAATTCAATGCTGACAGTGTGTGTGTGTGTGTGTGTGTGTGTGTGTGTGTGTGTGTGTGTGTGTGGTCTTCACAGTAAAGAGCCATGTGTCTGCTGAGGGACAGGGTTCCCTACAGAAACACCCTGAAAAAAAGAGGGAGGGAGAGAGAGAGAGAGAGAGAGAGAGAGAGAGAGAGAGAGAGAGAGAGAGAGAGAGAGAGAGAGAGAGAGAGAGAGAGAGAGAGAGAGAGAGAGAGAGAGAGAGAGAGAGAGAGAGAGAGAGAGAGAGAGAGAGAGAGAGAGAGAGAGAGAGAGAGAGAGAGAGAGAGAGAGAGAGAGAGAGAGAGAGAGAGAGAGAGAGAGAGAGAGAGAGAGAGAGAGAGAGAGAGAGCGGCAGGCAGGCAGGCACAGAGACAAAAAAATAAAAAAGGAAGACACAGATGAGTGTCTTATTATGGGATTAGATTGAACTAGTCTCTCCCTACCCCCCAGGAATGATGTGGAACAGAGGGCTGGTGATAAGGGATGGAGCGAGGGAGAGTGGGATGGAAGGGTGGATGGTGGTAAGGAGAGAGAGAGATAGGGAGGGAGGGAGGTAAGAGGAGTGAGCGTGACAGTGGTTAAGGGGGGATATGTGTGAGTGTATGGATTGTACTGCTACGACTGGGTGGGGTGGTGGTTGGTGGTGGGTTAGCCCCCATTAAGTAGCTTGCGGGAGGGCTTGGCAGCAGGTCCAGGGTGGGTGGAAGGAAAGCAGCCATGGTTCTGGGGCTTGTGGACTCCTGCCAGCTCTGCAATCACTCCTCATTCTCAACAGTTGGCAGATAATGGCCATTCAGGCTCCTAAAGTGCCCCAGTATAATATGGAATACAACCCAAGAATGGCTATAGACAAAGTATGTTGACAAGATGGTCGAGTGACCTCTCTAACAATGGAAATACATGTCCTCAAAGATACGGGTGTAAACAACACGCCGAACTTTGATATAAAGTAGTTTTTTTTCGAAGTTGCCGAAATGCCACGTGCCTCCACTTATATCATTGCATTCGTAACAACCATTGCAAAACTTCTATTCGATCAAGCCTCATGTAGCAAATTAGCAATTATATTTTCTGGTGACCAAATTCGACATTATCATTGACCACAATACACAATTCCTCACTTTGTGGTCTTATTTTCGTAGACAGATTTTGGGCGGAGTAAACCCTCTTGCTTCGCCTCTTCCTCTCTGCTTTAGATCCCCTTGTCTCCCCTAAAACAACATGGTAGCCAAAGGGTTGTGTTCATACTGGGTCATGTTCATTAGGGCATGAAATGGTTTTGAAAACGTTTAGTAAAGGTGTGGTATAAAACAACGTTGCAACTCCAATAACAGGTCATGCATTCTGAACTGAGTCGCTCAACACACACACACTTTTCCATGAACCCCCTTTTAAGTATAGCGATACGCCCTGATTCCAAAGACGTTTGATCCCAAGTGCTAACTCGCTAATATGCTAGCAGGCCAGGACCTGCGAGTGTGTGTGTGTGTGTGTGTGTGGGGGGGGGGGAATTCTCTGTTTATAAATCCCAGCACCGTTTGAAACTCGGTCCAAGTATATTATCCACCCACTGTGTGGTGGCTTTGTGGAAACCCTCAAAGCACTCATGAAATGTAAACACAACGATTAAAGGGACTTTTTATTTTTACCAGACGTCTAAAACAAAGGGAGCGCGGGCAATAGACTCCCAGTTTGGAAGACAAAACAAACAGAGCGCCTGCCAATCAAACTCAGGTGGTGGCGGGCTGTGATGTCATCAAGGACCCAGGCAGTGACACAGGAAGTAAAGACACATCTATGCTCCTTCGAAGAACTCCGGTGTAGTACAGTCGATTACAGTTACACACGTAGTGTATGTGAGGCCATGACGGTTTGCTGTAGCCACACATACACAGCCTTGTACTGTAGATTATGCTCAGGGCCGGCCCAAGCCTTTTGGGGGACGTAAGCAAAATGTTGCATTTTACTGGCCCCCCCTTGACGGTATAGATAAAAAAAATATGTTTTAGAGTAAACTTCTTGCCATGAGGCGTAGAGAACATTTTGACGTTTTAAAGCAAGTTTGCTGCATTTCTACACATATTGCCATGGGTGGAGAGAAGATTTTGCAATATTATAAAACATTTCATGCAATTCTACAAATTATCCATGGGGCTGAGAGAAAAATGTGCAGTTTACAGCTAATTTCATGCAATTCTACACATTTGCCATAGGGTGGAGATACATTTATGCAGTTTTGAAGATTATTTCTTGCAATTCTACACATTTTGCCATTATGTATGCCATGTTACTGTGATATCTGAGTGAGGGTGACTAACAAAATGAATCGGGGCCCCAGTCGACCATGATTACGACAAGTTTAGATAGCTGGCTAGACAAATTTATTAATCTAAAAAATTGTAGCTGACATGGGCTGATTGAGTGAGTATCAGTAACTGATTTAACAAGAGAAAAACTGCTAATGCACAACCACATTTTGAAATTGCACCTTGTGTATTCTACTATTCTAACTCTCAACCTTGTTGGTCGCTTATGTCGCATGCCTAGGGCCGGCCCTGGCTATGCTGTTTTTAATCCCACTGGCCTCCTCTGTGTGGATTCCTCTGTTTGGCAGATGACGATGATGATTGATGCCAGTCTGCTGCGATGTAATCATGGATCTGCATCCCAAATGGCACCCTACTCCCTACACAGTGCACTACCATTGACCAGAGCCTATGGGGCTCTGGTCAAAAGTAGTTTACCCTATAGGTAGTAGGGTTCCATTTGAGAAGCAGCCATAAATTAGGCCACGTCAGTTAGCAGTGTGGAGCGCTAGCTGTGAGTCGATGGGGATGAGTCGAGTGCTCCTTTGTGACTTTCAACAGCCCTGGCGAGGCAGCAACCTTACTTCCTCTCTCTGAAGATCACACACAGGAAGTCTGTTGGGGGGCTCTTCGTGACACCGTTAGAGTGTACGTGTGTGCGATCTGTGTTCATGTGCGCATGCACATTTGCATGCGTACGTGAGTGGGTGGTTGGCTGTGTGGGGTACTGTACAGTCTTGCTGCACATTAAAACACTTAGGCTAATCTGAGACAGTTTAGGCCTATAGTGAAACTCAGAGAGGGACTTTTTCAATAGACAGCTAAGTCAACACAGACTGGTTCCCTTACTCTTCAACACACTCCATCATTAAAAGGGCAACACGCTCCATCATTAAAAGGGCAACACACTCCATCATTAAAAGGGCAACACACTCCATCATTAAAAGGGCAACACGCTCCATCATTAAAAGGGCAACACACTCCATCATTAAAAGGGCAACACACTCTATAATTAAAAGGGCAACACACTCCATAATCTCTGTGGCCTGCTGTTAAGCCAAATGTCTCCATTTGCTTTGGAGGTTGCATTGGGTTAGGGTGTTTGATAGTTTATCTATCTGATTTAGTAGCGAACACTGAGGTAATTTTTCTGCCTATTCCACGTGTCCAACCAGGGATTTAAACCCAGGCCACAAGACTGTGTTTACCATCTGAGCTAAAGCCTAGGCATTACCTCTGGGTGAAGCCTGAGGTTATTTCAGCCTATTCCACATGTGATTTAGGGTGTTCGAACCGACGTCTCCTGTGTGTCTCGAGAGCTTTGCCTAGGCCCTCAGACATAAAGCCTAGGCATTATGTTAGGGAGCTATTGGAAGTTTTCAGGTCTCCCGCAAGGTTACTCAACCACAATACACACAAAGCCTTTTATAATGAACCTTGTACAGAAATGTGTCTCTTTTCAATGTGCATTTTCCAAAGAGCCTATTTAGGCGCCCTTTTTAGATTATCGCAATGATAAGAAGATGTTTACATACAGTACCAGTCAAAAGTTTGGACACACCTACTCATTCAAGGGTTTTCTTTATTTTTACTATTTTCTACATTGTAGAATAATAGTGAAGCTATCAAAACTATGAAATAATACATATGGAATCATGTAGTACCAAAAAGTGTTAAACAAATCAAAATATATTTTATAATTGAGATTCTTCAAATAGTCACCCTTTGCCTTCATGACAGCTTTGCACACTCTTAGCGTTCTCTCAACCAGCTTCATGAGGAATGTTTTCCAACAGTCTTGAAGGAGTTCCCACATATTGTGAGCACTTGCTGGCTGCTTTTCCTTCACTCTGTGGTCCGACTCATCCCAAACCATCTCAATTGGGTTGAGGTTGGGTGATTGTGGAGGCCAGGTCATCTGATGTAGCACTCCATCACTCTCCTGGAGGTGTGTTGGGTCATTGTCCTGTTGAAAAAGAAATGATAGTCCCACTAAGTGCAAACCAGATGGGATGATGTATCGCTGCAGAATGCTGTGGTAGCCATGCTGGTTAAGTGTGCCTTGAATTCTAAATAAATCACTGACAGTGTCACCAGAAAAGCACCATCACACCTCCTCCTCCATGCTTCACGGTGGGAACCACACATGCAGAGATCATCCATTCACCTACTCTGCGTCTCACAAAGACACAGCGGTTGGAACCAAACATCTCAAATTTGGACTAATCAAATCAAATCAAATAACTTTATTTGTCACATGCACCGAATACAACAGGTGTAGACCTTACCGTGAAACGCTTATTTACAAGCCCTTAACGCAGTTCAAGAAAGAGTAAAGAAAATATTTACCAAATAAACTAAAGTAAAAAAATTATAAAAAGTAACACAATAAAATAACAATAACGAGGCTATATACAGGGGGTACCGGTACCGAGTCAATGTGTGGGGGTACAGGTTAGATAAGGACAGATTTCCACCAGTCTAATGTCCATTGCTCGTGTTTCTTGGCCCAAGCAAGTCTCTTCTTCTTATTGGTGTCCTTTAGTAGTGGTTTCTTTGCAGCAATTCGACCATAAAGGCCTGATTCATGCAGTCTCCTCTGAACAGTTGATGTTGAGATGTGTCTGTTACTTGAACTCTGTGAAGCATTTATTTGGGCTGCAATCTGAGGTGCAGTTAACTCTAATTAACTTATCCTCTGCAGCAGAGGTAACTCTGGGTCTTCCTTTCCTGAGGCGGTCCTCATGAGAGCCAGTTTCATCCTTGCACTTGATGGTTTTTGCGACTGCACTTGAAGAAACTTTCAAAGTTCTTGAAATGTTCCCTATTGACTGACCTTCATGTCTTAAAGTAACGATGGACTGTCATTTCTCTTTGCTTATTTGAGCTGTTCTTCTGTATACCACCCCTACCTTGTCACAACACAAGTGATTGGCTAAAACACATTAAGAAGGAAAGAAATTCCACAAATTAACTTTTAACAAGGCACACCTGTTAATTGAAATGCATTCCAGGTGACTATCTCATGAAGCTGGTTGAGAGAATGTCAAGAAAGTGCAAAGCTGTCATCAAGGCAAAGGGTGGCTACTTTGAAGAATCTCAAATATAAAATATATTTTGATTTGTTTAACACTTTTTTGGTTACTACATAATTCCATATGTGTTATTTCATAGTTTTGATGTCTTCACTATTATTCTACAATGTAGAAAAAAATAAAGAAAAACCCTGTAATGAGTAGGTGTGTCTAAACTTTTGACTGGTAGTGTAATTACTAGAAAACATGGAATTGAACAAATAGCCACTGGAATGCATCGTCCGTCCCTTTAGTCGTGAGAGACGGGACACCATCATGTCCGCTAAATGACTCAAATGTAAATGTAAATGTAATGTTAGGTTCAGAACATGAGATTAAATCGAATACCTTATGAGCAAAATACGTTGAAAAGGCAGCTCTCTGTTTGAAAATATGTTGAAAATACGTATTTTTGGTTGAAAAAAAGACGTACTGTATTTTCAACAACTTGTGCTCACTGGGTATGTTGTACAGAGCATTACAGTACTTTAGTAAATCATGCTACAACAGTGCTGTAAGGTATCTCTCTAAGATGCATATCATCAGAAACATGCTAAAAACATGAGCTTGTTTCTGAAGCTAACATGATTAAAGCCATAGTAGGGAAGTTCCTAGTGTGTAGAGCGTAACCATGACACCGATACAAATGGATGGGATTATGCTAATGTACTGTACTGGGTGTGTGAGGGGATTCCCCTCTCTGACTCTGCCAGTCTGATTAGAGCCAGTAAACACGCATGCATGAATACGCACGCACACGCGCATGGATGTACAAACATGCGCATATACAAACACACCCACACGATCTATTGTCATATATACATTTACATTTTACATTTTAGTCATTTAGCAGACGCTCTTATCCAGAGCGACTTACAGGAGCAATTAGGGTTAAGTGCCTTGCTCAAGGGCACATTTACGTCATTTAGCAGACGCTCTTATCCAGATCTGAATGAATGAAATAATCTTATTAAATACTTTTTTCTTTACATAGTTGAATGTGCTGACAACAAAATCACACAAAAATTATCAATGGAAATCAAATGTATCAACCCATGGAGGTCTGGATTTGGAGTCACCCTCAAAATTAAAGTGGAAAACCACACTACAGGCTGATCCAACTTTGATGTAATGTCCTTAAAACAAGTCAAAATGAGGCTCAGTAGTGTGTGTGGCCTCCACGTGCCTGTATGACCTCCCTACAACGCCTGGGCATGCTCCTGATGAGGTGGCGGATGGTCTCCTGAGAGATCTCCTCCCAGACCTGGACTAAAGCATCCGCCAACTCCTGGACAGTCTGTGGTGCAACGTGGCGTTGGTGGATGGAGCGAGACATGATGTCCCAGATGTGCTCAATTGGATTCAGGTCTGGGGAACGGGCGGGCCAGTCCATAGCATCAATGCCTTCCTCTTGCAGGAACTGCTGACATACTCCAGCCACATGAGGTCTAGCATTGTCTTGCATTAGGAGGAACCCAGGGCCAACCGCACCAGCATATGGTCTCACAAGGGGTCTGAGGATCTCATCTCGGTACCTAATGGCAGTCAGGCTACCTCTGGCGAGCACATGGAGGGCTGTGCGGCCCCCCAAAGAAATGTCACCCCACACCATGACTGACCCACCGCCAAACCGGTCATGCTGGAGGATGTTGCAGGCAGCAGAACGTTCTCCACGGCGTCTCCAGACTCTGTTACGTCTGTCACATGTGCTCAGTGTGAACCTGCTTTCATATGTGAAGAGCACAGGGTGCCAGTGGCGAATTTGCCAATCTTGGTGTTCTCTGGCAAATGCCAAACGTCCTGCACGGTGTTGGGCTGTAAGCACAACCCCCACCTGTGGACGTCGGGCCCTCATACCACCCTCATGGAGTCTGTTTCTGACCGTTTGAGCAGACATGCACATTTGTGGCCTGCTGGAGGTCATTTTGCAGGGCTCTGGCAGTGCTCCTCCTGCTCCTCCTTGCACAAAGGCAGAGGTAGCAGTCTTGCTGCTGGGTTGTTGCCCTCCTACGGCCTCTTTCACGTCTCCTGATGTACTGGCCTGTCTCCTGGTAGCGCCTCCATGCTCTGGACACTACGGTGACAGACACAGCAAACCTTCTTGCCACAGCTCGCATTGATGTGCCATCCTGGATGAGCTGCACTACCTGAGCCACTTGTGTGGGTTGTAGACTCCGTCTCATGCTACCACTAGAGTGAAAGCACCGCCAGCATTCAAAAGTGACCAAAACTTCAGCCAGGAATCATAGGAACTGAGAAGTGGTCTGTGGTCACCACCTGCAAAACCAGTCCTTTATTGGGGGTGTCTTGCTAATTGCCTATAATTTCCACCTGTTGTCTATTCCATTTGCACAACAGCATGTGAAATTTATTGTCAATCAGTGTTGCTTCCTAAGTGGACAGTTTGCTTTCACAGAAGTGTGATTGACTTGGAGTTACATTGTGTTGTTTAAGTGTTCCCTTTATTTTTTTGAGCAGTGTATATAGGTCCCCTGTAGCTCAGTTGGTAGAGCATGGTGCTTGCAATGCCAGGGTTGTAGGTTCGTTTCCCACGGGGGGCCAGTATGAAAATGTATGAAGTCGCTCTGGATAAGAGCATCTGCTAAATGACTAAAATGTAAATCTATATTGGTCAATGTACCAGTCTTCTCTCTCTTTATCCCTCTATTCTCTTTCTCCTTCCCTCTATTAGCAGGTGGCCATCACACAGCATCTGGCACACTGACCCACTGCTGGCCAACAGGAAAACAGAGGAGTAGTGATGATGTCATAGAGACAGAACGTTTTCATCCGCGGCCCCGTTTCATTTGCTACACTCCTTCATCCCCTCAATCTATTTTGAGATGAAGAGAGAGAGGAACTAGTGTGTGTGTGTGTGTGTGTGTGTGTGTGTGTGTGTGTGTGTGTGTGTGTGTGTGTGTGTGTGTGTGTGTGTGTGTGTGTGTGTGTGTGTGTGTGTGTGTGTGTGCTGTTGACTCTGCGGTGTAACAGGCTGACGTGATGATGTCATTGCGGGCGGCAAGCGCTTAAGGACAGCTCGGGTTTAAGGTCATGGAGGACCCCAAGAAGAGGTCACCCTCCACCCCCCACAACAGCTGCCCCCGTTCACACTCCCCATCCCCTGGCCTCGGGAGTCAACCCCCATCCCCTTAAAACAAAAAACCCTGGTGCTCTTTAACACCTTCAAACCCCAGCCAGCGGAACACTAACACTAACCCAGACACAGGGACTAACCCGGGGAAATTAGGAACTAATCGCACAGCCTTTCCAGAGAGGCCCAGGGGTTGGAGAGGGCAAGCCCGTGCCCGACCCTCTGTCTCAGGCGCTTTATGACGTCTGGGTCCCTGGGCTGGAACTCTGTAAGCCCAGACAAAGGGCTTACATGGTTAGTCAACAAGAGCTTACGACTGGCAACATCCCTTTGATGTTCTACATGACTATATGGTGATACGGTGAATGTCTGACCGCATTTCCATGACTTTGGAAAAAGTGATTGTGTTTACTGTGTGTGATCCACATCTGTCTGTGTACTGAGATTGGATCAATGCTTTGTTGGCTGCAGTTCAATCTGGGCTCAGTTCATTAGGCATGAAACGGAGTGAAACTGGGACGTTCTAACTGAACTTGTCCAATAAGACGTGCTCATCAGTTTTGCTACGGTGTGGCATAATGAACCCTGGTGCTGTTTTTTCCATTGTTTTTGGAGTCATTTGAAATGCTGTGGTAGTGGATGAGGTCAGCTGACCATTTTACTGTGTCTAGTCCCAAATGGCACCCTATTCCTTATATAGTGCACTACTTTTGACCAGGGCTCATAGGGCTCTGGTCAAAAGTAGTGCATTATGTAGGGAATAGGGTGCCATTTGTGACCATATCTATGTAACTAAGGAGGTTTGATTACTTGGAAAAAAGTACAAATACAATCCTTTATAATCATTATTATTACCAAGTGTTTATGGGTGGCTTGCAGTCATATCCTCAATTCACCCTTCAAACGTTGGCAATGCTGAGATGACCTCCTTCCCCTAACGCATGACACACATACACACAGTGCTTGACTTGGGCAGGTACCAGCACCTCAAATGTTCTACTGCTTGAGCTCCTGTTCCTCTTATTGTGGCGCTCCTGCATCTAAACAGAACCAGTAACCCTAACCTAATTGTAACCCAAACCCAACCCCATTCGCCGCTCCTTGTGGGGACCAGCGAAATGTCCCCTTGTTTTACTATCCTTGTGAAGACTTCTGGTCCCCACAAGGATAGTAAACCCCCAAACATTGACGTATGTTAACATTGCCAAAGCAAGTGAAGTAGATAGTAAACAAAAGTGAAATAAACAATAAATATTAATAGTTAATATTACACTCAGAAGTTCCAAAAGAATAAATACATTTCAAATGTCATATGTATATATACAGTGTTGTAATTATGTGCAAATAGTTAAAGTACAAATGGGAAAATAAATATGGGTTGTATTTACAATGGTGTTTGTTCTTCACTGGTTGCCCTTTTCTTGTGGCAACAGGTTACAAATCCTGCTGCTGTAATGGCACACTGTGGTATTTCACCCAGTAGATAAGGGAGTTTATTCAAATTGGCTTTGTTTTCGAATTCTTTGTGGTTCTGTGTAATCTGAGGGAAATATGTGTCTCTAATGTGGTCATACATTTGGCAGGAGGTTAGGAAGTGCAGCTCAGTTTCCACCTCATTTTGTGGGCAGTGTGCACATAGCCTGTCTTCTCACTCAATGTTCAATTTAAGGGCTTTATTGGCATGGGAAATATATGTTTACATTGCCAAAGCAAGTTAAATAGATAATAAACAATAAAAAATTAACAGTAAACATTACACTCTAATGATGTGTAAATAGTTAAAGTACAAAAGGGAAAATAAATAAACATAAATATAGGTTGTATTTACCTCTCTCTGTCTCTGTCTCTCTCTGTCTCTCTCTGTCTCTGTCTCTCTCTCTGTCATACACACAGTCTCCCTGTTGGTCAGGTGACTAAGGAGGACAGGAACCTATTTCTACACAGCCCTCTATGGATTTGTCATTAAATGTCATAATTACTTCAGGGATCTAGCTCTGATGCTTCAGTCTGAACAATAAGAAACTAGGCTACCCTGTGTGTGCTGGTTTGGTGAACTAGCTGAGCCATTTCAATTATAATATAATATTATCTTGGTTCCCCCCTTTTCCTTTTTCTCCTCTCTCTCTCTCTCGCTTCCTCTCTCACTCTCTCTCGCTCTTCTCTCTCAACTCCCTCTCCCTCTCCCTCTCTCTCTCTCATCTCCCTCTCCCTCTCTCTCAACTCTCTCTCTTTCTCTCTCTCTCAACCTCTCTCACTCTCTCTGTCTCTCTCTTCTCTCTCTCTCTCAACTCCCTCTCGCTCTCTCTCAACTCTCTCTCTCTCAGCCTCTGTCTCTCTGTCTCTGACACTTTCCCTCTCTGTCTCTCTCTCTCTCTCTCTCTCTCTCTCTCTCTCTCTCTCTCTCTCTCTCTCTCCCTCCCTCCATCTCTGTCTCTCTCTCAACTCCCTCTCTCTCTCCCTCTCAACTCTCTATCTCGCTCTGTCTCTCTGTCTCTGTCTCTCTCCCTCTCGCTCTCTCTCTCTCCCTCTCTGTCTCTCCCTCTCTGTCTCTCTCTCTCTGTCGCTCTCTCTCTCTCTGTTTCTCTGTTTCTCTCTGTCTCTCTCTCGTTCTCTTTCGCCACAGCGGAAGACAGGGAGAGATGCACTATACTACTTTATTAGGACCCTAATGTACAGGCTTTACCTCAGCAGGCTAACAGTCTGTCACCCACACAGTAATATAGGAGGTGAGGTGTCTGTTTGATTCCCTTGTAATGAAGCAACAGAGCAACAAGGAAGTGACTTAATCCACTACTGGACAGCAGCCAAAGACTTAGGTGTCAGACCCTACACACACCTTACTCTACCAGACACACACGCTCACTCGCTCGCACACACGCACACACACGCACACTCACACACACAGACGGAAACGCATACAAGCAGACAGACAGACAGACAGACAGTGTGTGTGTGTATCTATGGGTAGGGAGGCTAAGAGCTGGGATGTAGTCTTGAGGATTTTGGCTGCATTCCATAGCGCTCCCCCATACACACACACATACACACACTCACGCCTTCCCTTGGGCCAGCACTCGACAGGTGCTGCCTTAAGAGCCCCTCTGCTGCCCCCTCACACACAGACATATATTTGCGCACACACACTTCCACTTTTACCCCCTTAACGCCCATTACTAGAACACACTGCCACCATTCTACCCCAGCCTTATCCCGGACTCTCCTTTTTGATACACACACACACACACACACACACACACACACACACACACTGGACCTTCTGTAGGCAGTGACCAGCCAGCTGTTAGTAGACAGGGGGTAGATTGATAGAATCTGCATTGCAGATGAATCGCCTTGCGCTCTCTCTCTCTCTCTCTCTCTCTCTCTCTCTCTCTCTCTCTCTCTCTCTCTCTCTCTCTCTCTCTCTCTCTCTCTCTCTCTCTCTCTCTCTCTCTCTCTCTCTCTCTCTCTCTCTCTCTCTCTCTCTCTCTCTCTCTCTCTCTCTCTCTCATCAGCTATTACTGTTACTACTGCCACACTTCTTTCTTTCTCTCTGTTCTCTTTATCCACCACCTCGTCCTCTTCTCATTCAGCATCAGTCTTCTTCACTCTTATTCTTTGCCCCTTCCCTTATTTTTTTTCTCCCTCTCTCCCTCCCTCCCTCTCTCCCTCCCTCCCTCTACCGCTCTCCTCCCTCCCTCTCTCCCTCTCTCCCTCCCTCTCTCCCTCTCTCCGCCTGATGGTGTTAGCTGGTGCCAGCCCGTTGCGTGCCAAGCCAAGTGGCGGGAAGGAGAGAGCGTTGAGCACAGACTGCATGCTCTATCAGCCCAACAAACCGTTAGAGGAACCCACCGGCTGCAGCCACACACTCCGCTGTGTCCCAAATGGTACAATATTCCCTACATAGTGCACTACGTTTGACCAGGCCCCATAGGATAAAAAAGTAGTGTTCTATGTAGGGAATAGGGTGCCATTTGGGACGTAAACAGGAGTCAATGAGGACAAGATTGTAAATAATGGAGGAAAGCGCAGGTCTGCGCTGCCACCCTGAGGCGGCTGGTGGTAGTGCGGGCGGTGGGTGGAATAGGGTCAACAAGAGGAGAGCGAGAGGATGATGAAATCCTGGCAGAATTTCAGCAACGCCTAGTCTGACTGGTCGGAGCTGGATGGGGGTGGGGCCTGGCTACTGTGAGATCATCGCTCTAGCTGCTGCCGCGGCGACGACCGCTATACAGTAGCACTCAAAGCCACACAGGCTGATTATGCAAGAGGGGAGAGAGAGGTTAGGGGAGAGAGAGGTGGAAGGGAGGGAGGGAGGGCAATGTGGAGGAGTGCAGGTTTTATGAGGATACAGTACTGTGGGTGATGGGATGAATCGAATGAACTCGTCTGTAGCTCCCTCAGAGGAGGCTGGTGGAAGGAGCTATAGGAGGACGGGCTCTCGTAATGGCTGGAATGCAATTAATGGAACAGGTATCAAACACATCAAACATATCACATGTTTGACTCCGTTCCATGTATTCCATTCCAGCCATTAGAATGAGCCCGACCTCCTATAGCTCCTTCCACCAGCCTTCACTGCCCTATATTTTCTAGCATACAGATTGAAATGGGGCTATGCATTGTCTTTGTTTAAGGGCTGTTTCTTATCAAACAAAGGAATATAGGGCTACACATGTCCTTTAAGAATGTGGTGTAGTGCTTTGATATGGTCTTTTTGAATGAGGCCAGCAAGGTTTTCCTCTGTCTATAACATCAAGAATCACAAAGACTAATTTAACGTCTTCAGGCATAGAGGAACCTTTAGCAGATAAATTGTTTTTAATTAATTCAACTCTTTAAAATGGCTCCAAAAGGTTCAAATCCATAAAACATTATGGCCATGAGAAGATCTTAATTTAAATGCAAATAGTCAACTGCCATTTAATTCAAATATGTGGTGTTAGCCATCACTCTGAATTCAAAGGAAAACTGTCATAATGTGTGTAGACACAATTCTGATTCCCAAATGGCACCCTATTCCCTATTTAGTGTGTTACTTTTGATCTCCACTCAGTGCACTAAACAGGGAATAGGGTGCCATTTGGGAATCAG
>NC_059227.1:31443659-31588659 GCF_020615455.1 Coregonus clupeaformis | reverse complement strand
ACAGGGTCAGCAGCCAAGAGGAGGAAGAAGAGGAGCAAGGATGCGTGGTGGAAGGCAAAACAGAGGAAGAGGCAGAAGAGGACATAGGCGCATATCTGATGACATAAGGGCCACTATTGTAGACCATGTTGTCAATCATGGCCTTACAATGGCTGAGGCGGGTCGAAGGGTGCAGCCGAATATTGGGAGATCAACCGTGTCCTCAATAGTACAAACGTTTCGAAGAGAGAACAGGTATGTCCACCAATGTACAGTGCACTGTTACTGTATATAAGCAGTATACTGTATACTTCCTACAATGCTTCATATTACAGTAGTCCACTTGTATTTCACAGCATACAGAAATATACTCTATACAGATACATACTGCACCTTACATGCACCCACCTGTATGTTTTACAGTAAAATGTGTGTTCGCATAGTTTTTGTCTATGTGAAAGTGTGCGATGCATCACTGCATTTTTCCACACATAGGACTGCAAGATTACCTCAAACCGGTGGCAGAGGACGCCTTTTCACACCTCAACAGGAGGAGGCTATTTGCACCATGGTCCGAGCAAACAATGCCATGAGACTCAGGGAAATACAAAGGACCATTATAGAAGACAACGATGTCTTTGAAAACATCCATACGGTTAGCATCTCAACCATCGACAGGGTGCTGCATAGAAACCAGATGAGTATGAAACAGCTGTACCGTGTACCATTCCAAAGGAATGAGGACAGAGTTAAGGAGCTACGGTACCAGTATGTACAGGTAAAACATATATCTATGTAACTACTTTACAGCAACATTTTATAGTGTTACATAGTACAGTAAGCATAAACTGCACACATTTCCATTGCTGTGGAAGGAACATGCAATATATGTACATTTTATGTCACTCTTCCTTACCAAAACAAATTCAACTGTGTGTTCTGGGATATAGCGTATAATGGAGTTGGAATCAAGTGAACCCTCTCACAACTTTGTATACGTGGATGAGGCTGGCTTCAACCTGACCAAATGCAGAAGGCGGGGTCGGAATATCATCGGTCACAGAGCTACTGTGGATTTGCCAGGCCAACGGGGAGGAAATATCACCATGTGTGCTGCTATTTCGGAGCATGGTGTCCTAACCCATATCCCCCTTTTAGGGCCATACAACACCCAGCATCTACTCAACTTTTTTAGAGACTCTCTACAGGGCTCTCATCCCTGATGATGAGAGGGGTCTGTTTAGAGAGGATTTGCCAAAGTATGTGGTCATTTGTGATAATGTGAGTTTCCATCGATCAAACATCATAAGGCAATGGTTTGTGACCCACCCGAGGATGCTCATAGAATTCCCTCCCACCTTATTCACCATTCCTTAACCCAATTGAGGAGTTCTTTTCAGCATGGAGGTGGAAGGTGTACGATCGTCAGCCACACACACAGATGACCCTGCTGGCTGCAATGGATGCAGCATGTGAGGACACCACAGTAGACGCCTGCAGAGGATGGATAAGGCATTCCAAAAGATTCTTTCCACGTTGCATTGGAAGGGAAAATATCCGGTGTGATGTGGATGAGAATATGTGGGCTGACAGACAGGAACGTCTGGATGTGTAGAGACAGCACTAGAACAGTGCTGTGGGCAAGAGTTGTGCCTTAGGGTGGTTTCCTGTGTTTCTTTCTAATTTAGTTTTTTTTCCTTTGTGCCCCTTGGGTTGTCCAGTCTCTTTCAATCAATAACCCACATACAGTAATATGTAAATAGTACTGTTGAAATTGATATATGCCATAGAAGTGCAGCCTTGTGCATTTTCAATACAGTAACTGTCATCCAAACTGTAGCCTAAGTTTACATCAGGTAATACTGTCAAAGTACACAGTTCCATTGACAACATGCCTAAACATTTTGACAACCTTGTTCGTGAACAATGACTCAATGACTTATCATTCTGATGACACTTACATGATCATTGGCATGAATATTTACTTTTGAGAGATGTACTAAGGATTTTTAGTGACTGACTAGCTTTAGAAACATATCTATTGTATATTGCAGTTTGTACAAATTGTTCTGAGAAATGCACTTATTATTTTGCACATGTTAGGGATGATGTGAAAAATGCACCAAAGCGACTGAGAAAAACTGTAACTGCTCAGAGAGAGAGAGAGAGAGAGAGAGAGAGAGAGAGAGAGAGAGAGAGAGAGAGAGAGAGAGAGAGAGAGAGAGAGAGAGAGAGAGAGAGAGAGAGAGAGAGAGAGAGAGAGAGAGAGAGAGAGAGAGAGAGAGAGAGAGAGAGAGAGAGAGAGAGAGAGAGAGAGAGAGAGAGAGAGAGAGAGAGAGAGAGACAGAGAGACAGAGAGACAGAGAGACAGAGAGACAGAGAGACAGAGAGACAGAGAGACAGAGAGACAGAGAGCTAATGCGCTCAGACAGTAGCTTTGTGTCACTCATTATCCTGTCCCGTTGTTTGATGGCTTCCCTGAGGCCTCTCACTCTAACTGGCAATTTTCCTATGTCACATCGGGTTAATTTCAATCCACGTTTACATGCTGACACACATCTGAAAAGACCTGCGGAGTGTCCCTATGGTGTCCTTTGCTTCCTGGTTCAAAGATCCAGCTGTGGGTCCAACAGGGGTCTGACAGGCTAAGCCATGCCCGAGGTGACAGCTCTCTGTTTGGGGTTAGGAGAGACCCCGTAAGGGAGGTAACACTGAGGTCCCGGAGGGGGTCCAACAGAGGTTCTCAGACTGGGTCTGGACGCTGAGGGTATGGGCAGCTGTGAGGGCCGGGGGCTAGGAAGGTGGGAGGGGGAGGAGGGCTAGAGGGGTTATTTTCACCACCCATCATCTCTCATTGCTCTGGTGAGGGTTGAACGGCCTGGTTTGGCTATTGTAAAGTTCTTTATTTTTTGGATGCCATGACCTTGGCTTCTCTCTCTTCCCTTGTCTTCAGAGTATATACACTACAGTCCCTCTTCACTGTTAGGAAATATCTACAATAACCAGAATGTCCTCTATTCCCCTTCAACATCAATAACAAACTCACAGTACTACAATGCCAAACTGACAAAGGGTCCTCCCCTCACCTCCCTCTATCTACAGTACACTAAGCCGATCCATTAAATAGTTACCGCACACAGGGCCATCGCAGCCAACCCAGAGGGTTCGGCTGAGGACACAAACTAAGTACAGGAAGTCCCGCTACGACCTCCGCAGAGCCACCAAACAGGCAAAAGGACAATATAGGAACAAGGTGGAATCCTATTACACAGCCTGACGCATGTGTCAGGGGCTACAGTCCATTATGGATTACAAAGGAAGACCCAGCCGTGATCTGCCCAACGATGCCTCTCTACCAGACCAACTCAATGACTTTTATGCACGCTTCGGCAAAAACAACAGCGAGAAAAAAAAAGAAAAAAAAAACAGCCCCCGCTGACCCAGGGGACTGGGTGATCTAGCTCTTCGAAGGCCGACGTGAGTAAGGTTATTAATCAGTTCAACACTTGTAAGGCTGCGGGGTCCGGACGCTATTCCAGGGCATGCACAGAACAGCTGGCAGGCATATTCACGGTCATTTTCAACCTCTCCTTGTCCCAGTCTATAATCCCCACATGTCTCAAGCTGACCACCATCATTCTTGTTCCCAATAACTCTAAGGCTACCTGCCACAATGACTACTGCCCTGTAGCACTCACATCTGTAGTCATGAAATGCTTTGAAAGGCTGGTTATGGCACACATCATCTCCATTATCCCAGACACCTTAGACCCACTCCAATTTGCATACCGCCCCAACAGATTCATAGATGATGCAATCTTAATTGCACCACAAGGTAAGAGGAATACCTATGTGAGAATATTGTTAATGGACTACAGCTCAGCGTTCAACACCATAGTCCCCTCCACACTCGTCACCAAGCTTGGGACCCTTGGACTGAACACCTCCCTCTGGAACTGGATCCTGGACTTCCTGACGGTCCGGCCCCAGGTGGTGAGGGAAGGAAACATTGCCTCCACCACGCTGACCCTCAACACGGGGGCCCCACAGGGGTGTGTGCTTAGTCCCCTCCTGTACTCCCTGTTTACGCACGACTGCATGGCCACACACGACTCCAACACCATCATCAAGTGTGCTGACGATACGAAGTTGGTAAGCCTGATTACCGGCAATGATGAGACAGCCTACAGGGAGGAGGTCCGTGACCTGGCAGTGTGGTGCCAGGACAACAACAACCTCTCCCTCAATGTCAGTAAGACCAAGGAGCTGATTGAGGACTACAGGAAACTGGGGGGTGAGCACGCCCCCAGCTACATCAACAGGGTTGCATTGGAGTAGGTCGAGAGCTTCAAGTTCCTCTATGTGTCCAAATCACTAAGGAATTAAATGGTCCACACACACACGCAAACAGTCGTGAAAAAGGCGAGACAGCCCCCCTTCCCTCTCAGGAGGTTGAAAAGATTTGGCATGGGCCCTCAAATCCTCACAAGGGTATACCGCTGTAACATTGAGAGCATCTTGAATGGCTGCAACATTGCTCGGTCTGGCAACTGCACCGCCCTCGATCACATGGCGGTACAGAGGGTGGTGCGGACAGCCCAGTACATCACTGGGGCCTAGCTCCCTTCCATCCAAGACCTCTATGTCAGGCGGTTTGAAAGAAAGGCCCAGAGAATTGTTCATGATTCCAGCCACCCAAGCCATAGACTGTTCTTTCTGCTTCCGCACGGCAAGAGGTACCGGAGCATCAAGTCTGACACCAACAGGCTCCTGAACAACTTCTATCCCCAAGCCATAAGACTGCTAAATACTGTAGCTAACAAAGTGGATAAACAGACTGTCTGCATTGACCTAACTATTTTATTAATTTTTTGAACTGCTTCTACGCACGCTCATGCTATGCACACTACACACTGACACACACTTCATTTTCTCACACACACACACACACACACACACACATAACACACTCACATACAATCATCATATACACTGCTGCTACTCTGTTTATCATATATCCTGATGCCTAGTCACCTTATCCCTATACATATCAAACCCTACCACTCCAGAGTCCCTGCACATTGTAAATATGGTTCTGGAACTGACCCTGGAACTGACCCTGTATATACAGTAGCTTACTTACTTTCTCATGTGTTTTTGTTCTACCTGACTTTTGTAAAAACACATTTAAAGTACTACTGTATTGTTGGAAAAGAGCAAAACACTATATATACACATCAGACAGGCGGAATACTGTTATTATTATTAATATTATTATTACTGTACACTTCAGTATAGAGGTACATCCCTCATAGATGACAGTGCAGCCTGTCAGAACAGACCACCCTTAGACGGAGACAGACAGGGTATACATCACGGGCAGCCGGAGGCACCTTAATTGGGGAGTACGGCTCATAGTAATGGCTGGAACGGATTCAATGGAATAGTATCAACAAAATCAAACACATGGTTGATACCATTCCATTGACTCCATTCCAGCCATTATTATGAGCCGTCCTCCCCTCAGCAGACTCCTTTGGTGTACAGTATATCTACAGAGACAGACGGGGTACATATCTAGATAGATATCTATATCTACAGAGACAGACAGGGTACATATCTAGATATATATCTATATCTACAGAGATAGATGGGGTATATATCTAGATAGATATCTATATCTACAGAGACAGACGGGGTACATATCTAGATAGATATCTATATCTACAGAGACAAATACAGGGTATATATCTAGATAGATATCTATATCTACAGAGACAAATACAGGGTATATATCTAGATAGATATCTATATCTACAGAGATAGATGGGGTATATATCTAGATAGATATCTATATCTACAGAGACAGACAGGGTACATATCTAGATAGATATCTATATCTACAGAGACAAATACAGGGTATATATCTAGATAGATATCTATATCTACAGAGACAAATACAGGGTATATATCTAGATAGATATCTATATCTACAGAGATAGATGGGATATATATCTAGATATATATATATATCTACAGAGACAGACAGGGTACATATCTAGATAGATATCTATATCTACAGAGACAAATACAGGGTATATATCTAGATAGATATCTATATCTACAGAGACAGACAGGGTATATATCTAGATATATATCTATATCTACAGAGACAAATACAGGGTTTATATCTAGATAGATATCTATATCTGCAGAGACAAATACAGGGTATATATCTAGATAGATATCTTTATCTACAGAGACAGACAGGGTATATATCTCGATAGATATCTATATCTACAGACAAAAAGACAGGGTATATATCTAGATAGATATCTATATATACAGAGCCAAAGACAGGGTATATATCTATATAGATATCTATATATACAGATAAAAATACAGGGTATATATCTATATAGATATCTATATATACAGATAAAAAGACAGGGTATATATCTAGATAGATATCTACAGTGCCTTCGGAAAGTATTCAGACCCCTTGACTTTTTCCACATTTTGTTACATTACAGCCTTATTGTAAAAATGATTTTATTTTTATAGTCCTCATCAATCTACACACAATACCCCATAATGACAAAGTGAAAACAGGTTTTTACCTTATTTATATAAGTTTTCAGACCCTTTGATATGAGACTCAAAATTGAGCTCCGGTGCATCCTGTTTCCATTGATCATCCTTGAGATGTTTCTACAACTTGATTGGAGTCCACCTGTGGTAAATTCAAGTGATTGGACATGATTTGGAAAGGCACACCTGTCTATATAAGGTCCCACAGTTGACAGTGCATGTCAGAGCAAAAACCAAGCCATGAGGTCGAAGGAATTGTCCGTAGAGCTCCGAGACAGGATTGTGTCGAGGCACAGATCTGGGGAAGGGTACAAAAAGACTCTTCCTAGAGCTGGCCACCCGGCCAAACTGAGCAATCAGGGGAGAAGGGCCTTGGTCAAGGAGGTGACCAAGAACACGATGGTCACTGACAGAGCTCTAGAGTTCCTCTGTGGAGATGGGAGAACCTTCCAGAAGGACAACCATCTCTGTAGCACTCCACCAATCAGGCCTTTATGGTAGAGTGGCCAGACGGAAGCCACTCCTCAGTAAAAGGCACATGACAGCCCGCTTGGAGTTTGCCAAAAGGCACCTAAAGACTCTCAGACCATGAGAAACAAGATTCTCTGGTCTGATGAAACCAAGATTGAACTCTTTGGCCTGAATGCCAAGCGTCACGTCTGGAGGAAACCTGGCACCACCCCTACGGTTGAAGCATGATGGTGGCAGCATCATGCCCATGTGGGGATATTTTTCAGTGGCAGGGACTGGGAGACTAGTCAGGATTGAGGCAAAGATGAACGGAGCAAAGTACAGAGAGATCCTTAATGAAACCTGCTCCTGAGCGCTCAGGACCTCAGACTGGGACAAAGGTTCACCTTACAAAACACAGGGAAAGATATGAACAGGGATGGGGTAGAGAGATGGAGGCCCTTTTTGAAAAATGCTTCCCAACAGCGACAGCCTTCAAAGACGGAAAATAACCTTCTTCTTTTTGTCTTCTTTTCCCGGTCCTTCAAGACATTGTTCCTTAATGGATGGTTCCCTTTCCTCCAGTTTTTTCCCCCCCATGGCAATGATGGCTGCCTGCTGATTGGTCAGACAGGGCTCTTCTTCTGGCCAGTACAGGCTAGGGGACACACACAGCGGGGCCCAAGTCACCTTGAGGTAACGAGAAATGACGGACAGACACAGAATCCGGGGACCACCCACATAACGTACAGATCGTTCAAAATCCTGAGGTTACTGGGTGGGTTTCAAATGGAAACCTATTCTCTACATGCTGCACTACATTTCACCAGGGCCCCATTGAAATGTAGTGCACTATAGGAATAGGGTGCCATTTGGAACGCAGCCTGGGTGTTTATATACTGTATTACTGTAGTACTCTATGTCAGGCATATGGGCTTAGCATACGTTATTACACAATAGTCTTAGTCTAGCCTCTTAGGCACCCTGCCCATTAGTGTGTGTGTGTAATGGGCCTGTCTAGGTATTTTTCTCAGTGAAGGTGACCTTAGCAGACATGCAAGTGTGTGTGAGTGCTGGTGTGTGTGTGTGTGTGTGTTGGTGTGTGTGTGTGTGTGCACACTGTGGGACAACATGTGCTGTATGTAGAGAGAGAGAGAGAGAGAGAGAGAGAGAGAGAGAGAGACAGAGACAGAGAGAGAGAGAGAGAGAGAGAGAGAGAGAGAGAGAGAGAGAGAGAGAGAGAGAGAGAGAGAGAGAGAGAGAGAGAGAGAGAGAGAGAGAGAGAGAGAGAGAGAGAGAGAGAGAGAGAGAGAGAGAGAGAGAGAGAGAGAGAGAGAGAATCTCCCACAGTGTCTACTCCAATTAAAAACTGCTGTCTACATGTCTACCTCCCAAATGGCACCCTATTCCCTTTATAGTGCACTACTTTTGACCAGAGGCCTATGGGCCCTACTCAATAGTAGTGCACTATATAGGGAATAGGCTGCCATTTGGGACATAGACACACAATGTCTACCTACTTGCAAGCAACGTTAAGTACTGAGTGCAACCTCTACAATGACATCATCTATACATTACAGCATGGACTGAGAGAGAGAGGGAGGGAGAGAAGGAGAGAGAGGGGAAGGGAGGTAGAGAGAGATGTCTGAAATAGAGGGAGGGAGGGGGGATAGGGAAAGTACACATGAGAGAGAGGGAGATACAGAGGCTGATGCAAAGACAAAGAGAGCAAAAGACAGAGATGGGTGATTAATTGTCAGAGAGTTCTCCTCCCCCTTTCAACACCCTGAAGTCACGTCTTCTTTGTTGAGTGTGCAGGCGGAAAAATTACCATGTCTTCAGCATAAAACACACATCACGTAGCACCCGCGACTCCCTCCCTCCCCTCCCACCCCCAATTACCACGCCACCCCCCTCCCCTTGTCCCAATGCCCAGAAACAATAGAAATAGAAAATCTAGTACAGATAATCTCTTATCAAGTACAGATAATAAAGTATGAAGAAAGTATGAAAATGTATGCACTCACTAACTGTAAGTCGCTCTGGAAAGAGCGTCTGCTAAATGACAAAAAAAATCTATCTAGGATAGACATCTCTAATCTAGGATAGATCATCTCTTATTTTATTTTATCTAGTATATTGAATTCCGTCATCGACTGGCCATCATGGAAATATTGGTCATCGGTTGCGACACAAATAATGGTCCTATGGTGCGACAGGAATTATGGTCCTACAGTGCGACATACAATGGTCATACAGTGTGATGTGTGAAAATGCGGCCCAGATTAACCAAAGCACTAATCCTAATTTGGCTGGAGGTCATTTAAGGTCATTCTCAACCGAATGCCAAAGAAAACTGTTAGATTTTCTAAATAAACTTCCAATGTATGGCACGTTGTTAGAAAGCCTTACAAAGAGAACATATTGGGGGTGTATAGGCATACCACCTTGGACAGGTGAACTGTTAAATAAATACATTAAATACGTTAAAAACATCAATTTAAAAAATAAGAAACTGCTATACACATTTTTAAAAACAAGGTTTAAAAGACGTCTTCATGTTGAAGTGAATAATGCTCTTAGACACCTCTACATAGTTCTACCTATATCAGAGATACACGATCTACATCCTCACTAGTACAAAAACAAACATGCCTCCCAGAAATGTCTGTTGTTAGTTTACAGTGGGGGAAAAAAGTATTTAGTCAGCCACCAATTGTGCAAGTTCTCCCACTTAAAAAGATGAGAGAGGCCTGTAATTTTCATCATAGGTACACGTCAACTATGACAGACAAAATGAGAAAAAAAATCCAGAAAATCACATTGTAGGATTTTTTATGAATTTATTTGCAAATTATGGTGGAAAATAAGAATTTGGTCAATAACAAAAGTTTCTCAATACTTTGTTATATACCCTTTGTTGGCAATGACACAGGTCAAACGTTTTCTGTAAGTCTTCACAAGGTTTTCACACACTGTTGCTGGTATTTTGGCCCATTCCTCCATGCAGATCTCCTCTAGAGCAGTGATGTTTTGGGGCTGTCGCTGGGCAACACAGACTTTCAACTCCCTCCAAAGATTTTCTATGGGGTTGAGATCTGGAGACTGGCTAGGCCACTCCAGGACCTTGAAATGCTTCTTACGAAGCCACTCCTTCGTTGCCCGGGCGGTGTGTTTGGGATCATTGTCATGCTGAAAGACCCAGCCACGTTTCATCTTCAATGCCCTTGCTGATGGAAGGAGGTTTTCACTCAAAATCTCACGATACATGGTCCCATTCATTCTTTCCTTTACACGGATCAGTCGTCCTGGTCCCTTTGCAGAAAAACAGCCCCAAAGCATGATGTTTCCACCCCCATGCTTCACAGTAGGTATGGTGTTCTTTGGATGCAACTCAGCATTCTTTGTCCTCCAAACACGACGAGTTGAGTTTCTACCAAAAAGTTATATTTTGGTTTCATCTGACCATATGACATTCTCCCAATCCTCTTCTGGATCATCCAAATGCACTCTAGCAAACTTCAGACGGGCCTGGACATGGCTTAAGCAGGGGGACACGTCTGGCACTGCAGGATTTGAGTCCCTGGCGGCGTAGTGTGTTACTGATGGTAGGCTTTGTTACTTTGGTCCCAGCTCTCTGCAGGTCATTCACTAGGTCCCCCCGTGTGGTTCTGGGATTTTTGCTCACCGTTCTTGTGATCATTTTGACCCCACGGAGTGAGATCTTGCCTGGAGCCCCAGATCGAGGGAGATTATCAGTGGTCTTGTATGTCTTCCATTTCCTAATAATTGCTCCCACAGTTGATTTCTTCAAACCAAGCTGCTTACCTATTGCAGATTCAGTCTTCCCAGCCTGGTGCAGGTCTACAATTTTGTTTCTGGTGTCCTTTGACAGCTCTTTGGTCTTCTCCATAGTGGAGTTTGGAGTGTGACTGTTTGAAGTTGTGGACAGGTGTCTTTTTTACTGATAACAAGTTCAAACATGTGCCATTAATACAGGTAACGAGTGGAGGACAGAGGAGCCTCTTAAAGAAGAAGTTACAGGTCTGTGAGAGCCAGAAATCTTGCTTGTTCATAGGTGACCAAATACTTATTTTCCACCATAATTTGCAAATAAATTCATTAAAAATCCTACAATGTGATTTTCTGGAGAAAAAAAATCTCAATTTGTCTGTCATAGTTGACGTGTACCTATGATGAAAATTACAGGCCTCTCATCTTTTTAAGTGGGAGAACTTGCACAATTGGTGGCTGACTAAATACTTTTTTTCCCCACTGTATATGAGAGTGCTTCTCCAAGGTACATCACCTACACTGTGTACCCTCACAGAAGACAAGGACAGAAAGTCTTTTCATTTCAGACAGGCAGGGCAGGGGGCGACCCAGGGGCTATGAAAGGGGGCCTCAGAGGGGGATCTCCCCCATAGAGAGCACAGAGCCGGTTCTGACACCGCAGGAATTTACCATGACAACGGAAACAGACTATCCTCAGGTGGACCCTTATAACAAGAGGAGAAAAAAAAAAAAATGTATTGTCACATCCACCGGATAGGTGCAGTGAAATGTGTTGTTTTACAGGGTCAGCCATAGTAGTACAGCATACCTGGAGCAAATTAGGGTTAAGTGCCTTGCTCAAGGGCATGTCAACTGATTTTTCACCTAGTCAGCTCAGGTATTCGAACCAGCAACCTTTCGGTTACTGGCCCAATGCTCTAACTGCTAGACTACACCCACACACAGACAGAGGGAGGATCTATGCAGTGAACCCTTCCCATAACCTCCCCGTAACCTTGGTGATGGTTCTAGGAAAAATGTGAGCCCCGCGTTCAAGCCTTTTGATCCCTCAAATGTCCTCACATTCACTCAGTCCTTGGTGCTGTCAACACAGTGTCAGGTGAAAACATTTAAAATAGAAAAACGTTTATGCAAAAAATCCAAACCGAAGCCTTTTTCTCTGTTACAGTGCCATCAGAAAGTATTCATACCTCTTGATTTATTCCACATTTTGTTGTGTTACAGCCTGAATTCTAAATCAATTAAATCAATTTTTTTCACACCCATCTACACACAATATCCCAATAATGGCAAAGTGACATGTTTTTAGATGTTTTTGCTAAGTTATTGAAAATGAAATACAGAAATATCTCATTTACATAAGTATTCACACCCATGAGTCAATACTTTATAGAAGCACCTTTGGTGGCGATTACAGCGGTGAGTCTTTTTGGGTAAGTCTCGAAGAGCTTTGCACACCTGGATTGTACAATATTTGCCCATTTTTTATTTATTTATTATTCAACCTCTGTCAAGTTGATTGTTGATCGTTGCTAGACAGTCATTTTCAAGTCTTGCCATAGATTTGAAAAGGAAGATTTAAGTCAAAACTGTAACTACGCCACTCAGGAACATACAATGTCGTCTTGGTATGGAACTCCAGTATAGATTTGACCTTGTGTTTTAGGTTATTGTCCTGCTGAAAGGTGAATTTCCGACACTGTTGGAAAGCAGACTTAACCAGGTTTTCCTCTAGGATTTTGCCTGTGTTTATAGCTGTATTCCGTTTATTTTTATCCTAAAAAACTCCAGTCCCTGCCGATGACAAGCATACCCATAACATGATGCAGCCACCACCATGCTTGAAAATATGAAGAGTGGTACTCAGTGATGTGCTGTGTTCGATTTGCCCCAAATATAACTCTTTGTATTCAGGACAAAATGTACATTTCTTTGCCACATTTTTTACAGTATTACTTTAGTGTCTTTTTGCAAACAGGATGCATGTTATTCTGTACAGGCTAACTACAATTTTGTTGACCCATCCACAGTTTTCTCATATCACAACCATGTAACTGTTTTAAAATCACCATTGGCCTCATGGTGAAATCCCTGAATAGTTTCCTTCCTCTCATGCATCTGAATTAGGAAGGATGCCTGTATCTTTGTAGTGACTGGGTGTATTGACACACCATACTAATCAAAGCCTACATTCTCTTCCTCTGTTTCCACTGCTAAAGCCACTTTCTACCACTCTAAATTTCAAGCCTCTGCCTCTAAGCCTAGGAAGCTCTTTGCCACCTTCTCCTCCCTGCTGAATCCTCCTCCTCCCCCTCCCTCCTCCCTCTCTGTGGATGACTTCATCAACCATTTTGAAAAGAAGGTTGACGACATCCGATCCTCATTTATTAAGTCAAATGACACCGCTGGTCCTGCTCACACTGCCCTACCCTATGCTTTGACTTCATTCTCCCCTCTCTCTCCAGATGAAATCTTGCGACTTGTGACGGCCGGCCGCCCAACAACCTGCCCGCTTGACCCTATCCCCTCCTCTCTTCTCCAGACCATTTCCGGAGACCTTCTCCCTTACCTCACCTCGCTCATCAACTCCTCCTTGACCGCTGGCCATGTCCCTTCCGTCTTCAAGAGAGAGAGAGTTGCACCCCTCCTCAAAAAACCTACACTCGATCCCTCCGGTGTCAACAACTACAGACCAGTATCCCTTCTTTCTTTTCTCTCCAAAACTCTAGCCAACTCTCCTGCTATCTCTCTCAGAATCACCTTCTTGATCCAAACCAGTCAGGTTTCAAGACTGGTCATTCAACTGAGACTGCTCTTCTCTGTGTCACGGAGGCTCTCCGCACTGCTAAAGCTAACTCTCTCTCATCTGCTCTTATCCTTCTAGACCTATCTGCTGCCTTTGATACTGTGAACCATCAGATCCTCCTCTCCACCCTCTCCGAGTTGGGCATCTCCGGCGCTGCTCACTCTTGGATTGCGTCCTACCTGACAGATCACTCCTACCAGGTGGCGTGGCGAGAATCTGTCTCCGCACCACATGCTCTCACCACTGGTGTCCCCCAGGGCTCAGTTCTAGGCCCTCTCATATTCTCTCTATACACCAAGTCACTTGGCTCTGTCATATCCTCACATGGTCTCTCCTATCATTGCTACGCAGATGACACACAATTAATTTTCTCCTTTCCCCCTTCTGATAACCAGGTGGCGAATCGCATCTCTGCATGTCTGGCAGACATATCAGTGTGGATGTCGGATCACCACCTCAAGCTGAACCTCGGCAAGACGGAGCTGCTCTTCTTGCCGGGGAAGGACTGCCCGCTCCATGATCTCGCCATCACGGTTGACAACTCCATTGTGTCCTCCTCCCAGAGTGCAAAGAACCTTGGCGTGACCCTGGACAACACCCTGTCGTTCTCCGCTAACATCAAAGCGGTGACCCGATCCTGCAGGTTCATGCTCTACAACATTCGCAGAGTACAACCCTACCTTACACAGAAAGCGGCACAGGTCCTAATCCAGGCACTTGTCATCTCCCGTCTGGATTACTGCAACTCGCTGTTGGCTGGGCTCCCTGCCTGTGCCATTAAACCCCTACAACTTATCCAGAACGCTGCAGCCTGTCTGGTGTTCAACCTTCCCAAGTTCTCTCATGTCACCGCTCCTCCGCACACTCCACTGGCTTCCAGTTGAGGCTTGCATCTACTACAAGACCATGGTGCTTGCCTACGGAGCTGTGAGGGGAACGGCACCTCCTTACCTTCAGGCTCTGATCAGACCCCATACCCAAACGAGGGCACTACGTTCATCCACCTCTGGCCTGTTAGCCCCCCTACCTCTATGGAAGCACAGTTCCCACTGAGCCCAGTCAAAGCTATTCGCTGCTCTGGCACCCCAATGGTGGAACAAGCTCCCCCATGACGCCAGGACAGCGGAGTCACTGACCACCTTCCGGAGACACTTGAAACCCTACCTCTTTAAGGAATACCTGGAATAGTATCAAAGTAATCCTTCTATCCCCCCCCCATAAAAAAAAGTGGTTGTCCCACTGGCTATCATAAGTTGAATGCACCAATTTGTAAGTCGCTCAATTTGTTAGCGTCTGCTAAATGACGTAAATGTAAATGTAAATGTAATAACTTCACCATTCTCAAAGGGATATTCAGCGTCTGCAATTTTTAAAAATTTTTTACACTTCTACCAATCGTGCCCTTCTTTACAAGGCACTGAAAAACCTCCCTGGTCTTTGTGGTTGAATCTGTGCTTGAAATTCACTGCTCGTCTGAGGGACCTTACAGATACATGTATGTGTGGGGTACAGAGATGGGGTAGTCATTAAAAAATCATTTTAACCAATATTACTGAACACGGAATGAATCCAAGCAACTTATTATATGACTTGTTAAGCACATTTTTACTGAACTTATTTAGGCTTGCCATAACAAAGGGGTTGAATACTTATTGACTCAAGACATTTCAGAGTTTCATTTTTTATTAATTAAAAAAAAAATCTATAAACAAAATTCCCCTTTGACATTATGGGATATTGTGTGTAGGCCAGTGATCCCCCCGAAAATCACAATTTAATCCATTTTAAATTCAGGCTGTAACACAACAAAATGTGGAAGAAGTAAAGGGGTGTGAATACTTTCTGAAGACACTGTATGGCAGACAACTAAACGAGACATCAAGGTGTTGAGTTGTATGGTTATGTATGAGCAACACCGTTTGGTTCCTAGAACTCTCGTTTCCCAAGGGCATCATTAGAGGGCGAAACTTCCTGTTACACAAAAAAAAAACATCCCCAAAAGCAGCGGGAGTGGGCCTTCACTTTACTGGGGTACCCGACAGGGATGTTTACCCCGTGGCAAATTCCCTTTGTTGCAGGTCCAGAAAAACAGTAATTGACCACACAAACGCGACAGCGCAGCCATAAAAAGTTAAATTAACGAAGCCGGCAAAAGCTGGGTTGGGAAGCCAGAGCAAGCCTGTTCTATAGGCACCAACGGGAGAAAAAAAACGGACTGAAGCTGGGAGAGACATTTACATTTTAGTCATTTAGCAGACGCTCTTGTCCAGAGCAACTTACAGTTAGTGCATACATTATTTTATATTTTTCATACTGGCCCCCCGTGGGAATCGAACCCACAACCCTGGCGTTGCAAACACCATGCTCTACCAACTGAGCTACATCCCTGCCGGCCAGTCCCTCCCCTACCCTGGACCAATTGTGCGCCGCCCCATGGGTCTCCCGGTCGCGGCCGGCTACGACCACTCGGGATTCAAGACAACCTGAACTTGTCCAATAGGAACCACTTTTGTTTTCCTTTGGAAAATGTTTTGCTGCAGTGTCCACTAATGAATGCAACCTTGGATCTGCCGGAACCCAGCACGCTGCCTGAGGGCAGAACATTCCCTGGTTCTGATCCAGACCAATCAGAGAGGTATGCCTCTGAAGGTAGGTTGAACTCTGGTGACCTCGGAGAGGCAAGATAAAACAACATGCATCCTGGGTAACTTCCAGGTATTTCCGGAGCGCTCCCGGTCTAACGCACCTTGGGACGATTTTACAGTGAACTTCGCGGATCGGCTTTCAGCATGTGTGTGTGCGTGCGTGCGTACTTACGTACATGCCTGTGTGTGTGCGTGTTTGTATGTATGTATGTGTGTGTGTGTGTCTTGGCCCAACATGTGTTTCTGATGAGTCAATATAAATCTGCATTTCAAATAAAACCTAATGGGAAGCAGGAGAGAGGGATGGAGTGGGAGAAAGGAGAGGAGGAGGACGAGATCATGGGGGGACGGGGGATGACATTCCCACACTCCTGGAGGGGGTCCAAAACCTTGGACACACACACACACACATAACCACTGTCAGGGGATCATCCCCAAAAAAGAAAGGAATCGCTCCCGATTCGGTAACCGCTCACTCACGGCCAATTGCGCCCCTGTGATGTGCGCCCCTCCTACGCCCCTCCACCCCATCCTGCACCCCTCCTGTGCCCCAGCCTACCGTCTTACCCCTCTGGCATATCAAACGCCAGGGAGAGGGAGCTGTCAAACTGCCTGGATCAAAAAGCAGAATGAAACGTGAGGCTGACAGAGTCCCAGGTGATGATTAATGAACTGTGTTTCTCTATAGCTGAGAAGAAACGAAAGAAGCGGAGCAGGGAAATACACAGATGGGAGCTCTCACTGAAAGTACAGTACAGTAAGTAGCCTAACGTGTTGAGAGAAAATGTGTGAGAGACTCACACGTTTCAGGGACGGCCATTTTGACACAATTATCTTCATCTGAGATGAAAGGTTTGAGTTTTGTTCAGTTGAGGGCAGAGGCTGTCTGTCTATTTTCTTAGGCTTCGCAGAGAATTAACATTGGATACAAGGTTTGCTATTCATGTCTCTCTCAGGTTTTTCCACTGGCGTCCAGCCATGTACACACACACGTACACACACACTCTCTCTCTCTCTCTCTCTCTCTCTCTCTCTCTCTCTCTCTCTCTCTCTCTCTCTCTCTCTCTCTCTCTCTCTCTCTCTCTCTCTCTCTCTCTCTCTCTCTCTCTCTCTCTCTCTCTCTCTCTCTCTCTCTCTCTCTCTCTCTCTCTCTCTCTCTCTCTCTCTCTTCTCTCTCTCTCTCTCTCTCTCTCTCTCTCTCTCTCTCTCTCTCTCTCTCTCTCTCTCTCTCTCTCTCTCTCTCTCTCTCTCTCTCTCTCTCTCTCTCTCTCTCTCTCTCTCTCTCTCTCCACTTCGCTCTTTTGCCACTGGCGTCCAACCGTGTACGCCGGTGGAAACCAAACACTCCAGTATTTTGACTGGACATGATCCGTGGTTCCGGGGCGGAATGCGGCCAGAGCGGGATTGATGACTCTCACCTGGAGGAGGACATTTACAGGAAAAACTTCCTCGCTGGAATTCCCAAGTTCTTATATTGGATCCTGGACGCACAAGGCCGCAGTCAAGCCTGTGTGAGGGCCAAGGGGTCCCTGAGTGAAAGTGAAGGGTCTCTGGCGGCACATACCACACACACACGTGAGCTTGAAAACCCTCATCCAAGCACAAACAGACACAGGCGAGCATGCACGCATACGTGCAGACACACTGTGTGTGTGTGTGTGTTTGGATTAATGTTTTCAAGCTCACGTGTGTGTGGTATGTGCCACCAGAGATGCTTCACTTTCACTCAGGGACCCCTTGGCCATCACACAGGCGTGAGTGAATGAGAGAGAGAGAGAGAGAGAGAGCCAACCAAATCATGAGAAAACTAAAACATAATTACTTGACACATTGGAAATAATTAACAAAAAAACGGAGCAAACTAGAATGCTATTTGGCCATAAAAGAGAGTACACAGTGGCAGAATACCTGACCACTGTGACTGACCCAAACTTGAGGAAAGCTTTGACTATGTACAGACTCAGTGAGCATAGCCTTCCTATTGAGAAAGACCGCCGTAGGCAGACCTGGCTCTCAAGGGAAGACAGGCTATGTGCACACTGTCCACAAAATGAGGTGGAAACTGAGCTGCACTTCCTAACCTCCTGCCAAATGTATGACCATATTAGAGACACATATTTCCCTCAGATTACACAGATCCACAAAAAATTAGAAAACAAACCCAATTTTATTAAACTCCCACATCTATTGGGTGAAATACCACAGTGTGCCATCACAGCAGCAAGATTTGTGACCTGTTGCCACAAGAAAAGGGCAACCAGTGAAGAACAAACACCATTGTAAATACAACCCATATTTATGTTGATTTATTTTCCCTTTTGTACTATAACTATTTGCACGTTGTTCCAACACTGTATACAGTGGGGAGAACAAGTATTTGATACACTGCCGATTTTGCAGGTTTTCCTACTTACAAAGCATGTAGAGGTCTGTCATTTTTATCATAGGTACACTTCAACTGTGAGAGACGGAATCTAAAACAAAAATCCAGAAAATCACATTGTATGATTTTTAAGTAATTAATTTGCATTTTATTGCATGATATAAGTATTTGATCACCTACCAACCAGTAAGAATTCCGGCTCTCACAGACCTGTTAGTTTTTCTTTAAGAAGCCCTCCTGTTCTCCACTCATTACCTGTATTAACTGCACCTGTTTGAACTTGTTACCTGTATAAAAGACACCTGTCCACACACTCAATCAAACAGACTCCAACCTCTCCACAATGGCCAAGACCAGAGAGCTGTGTAAGGACATCAGGGATAAAATTGTAGACCTGCACAAGGCTGGGATGGGCTACAGGACAATAGGCAAGCAGCTTGGTGAGAAGGCAACAACTGTTGGCGCAATTATTAGCAAATGGAAGAAGTTCAAGATGACGGTCAATCACCCTCGGTCTGGGGCTCCATGCAAGATCTCACCTCGTGGGGCATCAATGATCATGAGGAAGGTGAGGGATCAACCGAGAACTACACGGCAGGACCTGGTCAATGACCTGAAGAGAGCTGGGACCACAGTCTCAAAGAAAACCATTAGTAACACACTACGCCGTCATGGATTAAAATCCTGCAGCGCACGCAAGGTACCCCTGCTCAAGCCAGCGCATGTCCAGGCCCGTCTGAAGTTTGCCAATGACCATCTGGATGATCCAGAGGAGGAATGGGAGAAGGTCATGTGGTCTGATGAGACAAAAATAGAGCTTTTGGTCTAAACTCCACTCGCCATGTTTGGAGGAAGAAGAAGGATGAGTACAACCCCAAGAACACCATCCCAACCGTGAAGCATGGAGGTGGAAACATCATTCTTTGGGGATGCTTTTCTGCAAAGGGGACAGGACGACTGCACCGTATTGAGGGGAGGATGGATGAGGGCCATGTATCGCGAGATCTTGGCCAACAACCTCCTTCCCTCAGTAAGAGCATTGAAGATGGGTCGTGGCTTGGTCTTCCAGCATGACAACGACCCGAAACACACAGCCAGGGCAACTAAGGAGTAAGAAGCATCTCAAGGTCCTGGAGTGGCCTAGCCAGTCTCCAGACTTGAACCCAATAGAAAATCTTTGGAGGGAGCTTAAAGTCCGTATTGCCCAGCGACAGCCCTGAAACCTGAAGGATCTGGAGAAGGTCTGTATGGAGGAGTGGGCCAAAATCCCTGCTGCAGTGTGTGCAAACCTGGTCAAGACCTACAGGAAACTTATGATCTCTGTAATTGCAAACAAAGATTTCTGTACCAAATATTAAGTTCTGCTTTTCTGATGTATCAAATACTTATGTCATGCAATAAAATGCAAATGAATTACTTAAAAATCATACAATGTGATTTTCTGGATTTTTGTTTTAGATTCCGTCTCTCACAGTTGAAGTGTACCTATGATAAAAATTACAGACCTCTACATGCTTTGTAAGTAGGAAAACCTGCAAAATCGGCAGTGTATCAAATACTTGTTCTCCCCACTGTATATACATAATATGACATTTGAAATGTCTTTATTCTTTTGGAACTTTTGTGAGTGTAATGTTTACTGTTAAATATGATCTATTTCAATTGCTTTGGCAATGTTAACATATGTTTCCCATGCCAATATAGCCCTTAAATTGAAATATAATTTAATTGAGAGAGAGAGAGAGCGGAATAGAGAAGAAGATGGAGAGATCATTGAGAGACAGAGAGAGAGAGATCGTTGAGCGGGAGAAAGAGAGAGAAAGAGAGGAGAGAGAGATGGGAGTAAGGGTAGGGTAAGAGGAGACAGTAGCCCATCCATCTGGGACACTGAGTGGGGTCGCATTTCACCTCCTCAGCAGAACACTGGCGCCTGTCCCATCTGGTCAGGGTCACCTCCGTGTGTGTGTGTGTGTGTGTGTGTGTGTGTGTGTGTGTGTGTCAAATCAAATCACATTTTATTTGTCACATACTTCGTAAACAACAGGAGTAGACTAACGGTGAAATGTTTACTTAAGGGTACATTTCCAACAATGCAGAGTTATAGATAAAGATACAAAATTTAATACAAACATTTAAATAGACACGATGAATAAATAATGTAACACAGTAAATAATGAATAACAACAACGAGTAAAAATAACATTGCTATACAGTATACAGGGAGTACCAGTACTGAGTCCATGTGCAGGGGTACCAGGTAATTGTTAGGAGCACCACTGTAATGACGCTCCAGGAGAGTGAGGATCCATTTGCAGTTTTATTACAATCTGGGTCGTACAAACAGGGTCAATCGCCAGCAGACACAACAGTAGGGATAAGGCAACTCGTAATCCAGGTACAGACATAAGGTCAGGGCAGGCAGCAAGCTTACCAAAATCAGTCCAGTAAAGAATATAGTCCAGGGCAGGCAGCAAAGAATCAAGGAGGGAAAAACAGTCCAGAGTAAATCCACGGGCAGACAGACACAGGCGAAAACGCTCAGAAAGGATCACCAGGGTAAACAAGACTTCGCAAAGAGAGAGAGTTTGAGAGCACCTAAATAGTCTACTGATGGGAGTCAGGTGCAACGGTAATCAGAGCCAGGTATGTGGGAAATGTAGTTCAGGGGTTTAATACTCAGGAGAGGGTTCCCTCTGGTGGTGAGCAGGAGGAACAGCGGGAGTCTCGTTTGTGACAGAGCCCCCCTGCGAGCGGCTCCTGACGCGAAGAGGCGAACGACGCCGGGGTCTTCCTCGAGGTCGGGGGCCGGTTTCTCCGGGTGCGTCCTATGGAACTCAGTCATGAGTGCGGGGTCGAGTATGTCCTCTGTATTAACCCAGGATCGCTCTTCCGGTCCGTATCCCTCCCAATCCACCAGATATTGGAGGAGCCTGCCCCGGCGTCTGGAATCGAGTAGATCTCGAACCTGATATGCCTCTCGCCGTCCACCAAGATGGGTGGGGGGCCCTGATCACTGGTCTGCTCCTCCTCCTCCGCTCTCGGACCACCAGCGGGTTTGAGAAGTGATACATGAAAAGTGGGAGAGATACGATAATTAGAGGGTAATGCCAAACGGAAGGAAACTGGTGTAATCTGTTTAACAATTTGGAAGGGACCTACATACCTGGGACTGAGTTTCTTGCAAGGAAGTCTGAGGCGTAGGTCTCGAGTGGATAGCCAGACCCATTGACCTGGAGTATATTCGGGATTGGGGGCGACGGTGACGATTGGCCTGCAACTTCTGTCTCCTGACAGCACGTAGCAAGTGGGTGTGAGCCTGACTCCAGATGTCCTCGCTTCTCTGGAGCCAGTCGTTGACAGAGGGTACCTCGGTGGGTTCCCCTGACCATGGAAATAGGGGAGGTTGGAAGCCCATTACACATTGGAATGGAGTTAGACCGGTGGAGGGTTTCTGGAGTGAGTTCTGTGCATACTCCGCCCACATGAGGAATCGACTCCAGTCTGCTTGGTTCTGATGACAGTAGGCTCTGAGAAACCGGGTGATCTCCTGATTGAGGCGTTCTGTCTGACCATTAGATTGTGGGTGATATCCTGAAGTGAGGCTAATGTTGATGTTGAGTTGTTGGAAGAATGCTGACCATACTCTGGATGTGAATTGGGGGCCCCCGGTCCGACACGATGCCCTCAGGCAGGCCATAGAAGCGAAACACAAGGTTGCACATGAGTTCGGCTGTTTCCAATGCTGTGGGCAGTTTGGGAAGTGGAATCAACCGGCAGGCCTTGGAGAAGCGATCTATGACAGTGAGTATTGTGGTGTTCCCATTGGACTTGGGAAGATCGGTAATAAAGTCTATGGCAAGATGGGACCATGGTCGGTGGGGAACTGGCAGTGGTTGCAGTAGGCCCGATGGTAGTTGTCTGAGATGTTTGCTTGTGTTACAGGTGGTGCATTCGTTAATGAATTTTATTGTGTCTGCCCGCAAGGTTGGCCACCAAAAGCTGTTCTGAAGCAGGTGAACAGTGGCAGCGATTCCAGGATGACCGGAGCTGAGTACGGAGTGAACTTGCTGTAGCACTTTCTGACAGAGATCCTGAGGTACAAAAGTTTTGTTAGGGGGCATTCGGGAGGAGGGGTCTTTTGTGAATTGGCCTGGGTGAGCTCTGTCATGATGTCCCACTGAATAGGGGCCACGATTAATGACTCAGGAAGCAGGGTTTCCTTGGATTCAGTGGGAACTACACCGTCGTGTTGGCGTGATAATGCGTCTGCTTTGGTGTTCTTTGAACCGGGACGATAGGTAACGGTGAAGACAAATCGTGTAAAGAAGAGAGCCCACCTCGCTTGTCTGGGATTCAGTCTCTTGGCAGATCGCAAGTATTCCAGATTCTTGTGGTCAGTTAGAATCACAAACGGGTGTTTAGCTCCCTCCAGCCAATGACGCCACTCCTCCATAGCTGCTTTCATGGCCAACAGTTCTCGGTTTCCGACGTCGTAGTTCTGTTCGGCTGGACTAAGTTTGCGGGAGTAATAGGCGCATGGATAGAGCTTGAGTGGGGATCCGTGCCGCTGTGAGAGGATGGCTCCAATGCCCATATTAGAAGCGTCCACCTCAACTGTAAACGGGATTTCAGGATTAGGGTGGTGGAGGATGGGGGCAGATGTGAAACGTGACTTGAGTTCTGCGAAAGCCTCCTGTGCTGTAGTTGACCAGGTGAGGTGTGGTGCATTTCTCTTAGTCATAGAGGTTAAGGGAGAGGCTACCGAGCTGAAATTCCTGATGAAGCGTCGGTAGAAGTTCGCAAATCCCAAGAAGCATTGTAACTCCTTTAAGGTTACTGGCAGTGGCCAGTCTAGAACGGCCTTGACCTTCTTCTCCTCCATGGCGACTCCCTCCTGGTTGATGATGTAGCCCAAGAAAGACGTGGAAGTCTGGTGAAATTCGCACTTCTCTGCTTTGGCGTATAATTGGTGATCAATGAGTCGTTGTAATACTGTTCTCACGTGTTGCACGTGTTCCTCATAGGTGTTGGAATAGACGAGAATGTCATCGATGTAAACAATTACCCAACGATTAAGCATGTCCCGAAAGACGTCATTGATAAACGACTGAAATACGGACGGACTATTGGACAGCCCGAAAGGCATCACCAAATACTCATAGTGCCCAGTGCTGGTAGAGAAGGCTGTCTTCCATTCATCACCGTCCCGGATGCGAATGAGATTGTAGGCGCTGCGGAGGTCCAGTTTGGAGAAGTACTTGGCTTTGCGGAGTTGTTCTAGGGCAGCTGGTACCAGCGGTAAAGGATATCGAAACTTGACGGTGATGTCGTTGAGACCCCGGTAGTCGATACAAGGGCGTAGGCCACCGTCTTTTTTTTAACAAAGAAGAAGCCAGAGGCTGCAGGTGATGTCGACGTTCTAATGAACCCCTTCGAAAGTTCCTCCTCGATGTAGTTGTTCATGGCTTCTGATTCGGGTTGTGATAGGGGAAGATTCGGCCCTTAGGTGGTGTTGTGCCTGGTAATAGTTCGATGGAACAGTCGCTTGATCGGGTGGGGGGGAGTTCCATCGCCTTGGTCTTGCTAAAAGCTTCGATGAGGTCAGAGTATTCAATGGGAAGAGTGGGGAAAAGGACCGGCTCGTCCTTTAGCGTGACGGTCTGAATGGAGAGTGAAGGGCTGCCAGTTAAGCAGTTGGAGTGACATGACGGGTCCCATTTGATGATACGACCCTCCCTCCATGAGATGAGGGGATTATGTTGACGTAGCCAGGGAGTCCAAGAATAACCGGGTTATGAGGTGATGAGATGACGTAGAAACGAATTACCTCAGTGTGAAGGGTACCGGTCTGTAGTTGAAGGTCCACGGTGGTGTGCAGGACCCTCCCATCGCCGAGAGGCCGTCCATCTAGCGCCTCCACTGCCAATTGAGAGTTACAGGAGATTAATGGGAGTTGTTGTTGTTGGGCAAACTCGTGAGACATAAAGTTCCCGGCTGCTCCTGAGTCTAATAGAGCTGATGTGGATATATGATTGCCCTCTAGAGATAATACTATAGGTACTTTGATGCAAGAACTGGAATGATGTGCTTGAACACAAGGACTCACCGAAGAGGGATTACGAGGAGGTGGTCTTGTGGGGCAAAACGCCCTCAGATGGCCCGGTTGACCACAATAGAGGCAGAGATGTTGACGTATGCGGCGTTCTCGTTCTTCCGGAGTCAGGTGAGTATATCCGAGCTGCATGGGTTCAGTTTGAGACAGAGTGACCGGGTATTGTGTGCTGGTGGGTACCGTTCTGAGTGGACGACGTGAACGAATCAGATTGTCAATCTGAATGGTTAGTTCGATGAATTGATTCAGCGATTTCCCTTCATCTCGGCAGGCCAGTTCGGATTGCAACTCCAAGCTGAGTCCCTTGCGAAAGAGCAGTTTAAGTGTGCTCTCCACCCAGTCAGTTTGAGCTGCTAGAGTGCGAAATGTCAAAGCATATTCTGCTGCGGTATTCCTGCCCTGGCTCAACGCAAGTAGTCGGTCATCAGCTCTCATACCTCCCTCCGGGTGTTCAAATATTTCCCGGAAGCGTTGAAGAAAGGTACCAAACGATGGAAAAGCAGTGCCATCCTCTCTCCAAACCGCCGTCACCCACTCTAACGCCTTGTCAGCGAGGGAGTGAGCATACCAAGGAAATCTTGCTGGCATCGGTGACATACATAGCTGGTTGTTGATCAATGAATAATGAACATTGCAGTAGAAATCCCTTACTTTTAGTTGGGTTGCCGTCAAACTTATCAGGGAGAGCCAGACGTGGGTTAACTGTGAGTGACGGTGGTGGAGAAGCGCCCACACTCGCGTTCGGTGGAGGAGGGGCTGGGTTCGTCAGCGTACACCGGCAACCTCTGTAGCGTCCTGACGAGTTCCTCTGTTACTGTAGTTAAATGGGTTAGCTGCTGTTGATGAATGGCGAGTTGGTGAGCTTGAGTGGAGATCTCCGTGGACATCTGAACCAGAGCTGCTGGATCGTGTGTTGGCGAAGTCTTCTGTAATGACGCTCCAGGAGAGTGAGGATCCATTTGCAGTTTTATTACAATCTGGGTCGTACAAACAGGGTCAATCGCCAGCAGACACAACAGTAGGGATAAGGCAACTCGTAATCCAGGTACAGACATAAGGTCAGGGCAGGCAGCAAGCTTACCAAAATCAGTCCAGTAAAGAATATAGTCCAGGGCAGGCAGCAAAGAATCAAGGAGGGAAAAACAGTCCAGAGTAAATCCACGGGCAGACAGACACAGGCGAAAAACGCTCAGAAAGGATCACCAGGGTAAACAAGACTTCGCAAAGAGAGAGAGTTTGAGAGCACCTAAATAGTCTACTGATGGGAGTCAGGTGCAACGGTAATCAGAGCCAGGTATGTGGGAAATGTAGTTCAGGGGTTTAATACTCAGGAGAGGGTTCCCTCTGGTGGTGAGCAGGAGGAACAGCGGGAGTCTCGTTTGTGACAACCACATCAAATTTAGGAACACCAGAATTGTTTTTATTTTTATTGATTGAGATGTAGCCTAAATTGGGCGCATATGAATCATACTTACAGTGGGGGAAAAAAGTATTTAGTCAGCCACCAATTGTGCAAGTTCTCCCACTTAAAAAGATGAGAGAGGCCTGTAATTTTCATCATAGGTACACGTCAACTATGACAGACAAAATGAGGAAAAAAATCCAGAAAATCATATTGTAGGATTTTTAATGAATTTATTTGCAAATTATGGTGGAAAATAAGTATTTGGTCAATAACAAAAGTTTCTCAATACTTTGTTATATACCCTTTGTTGGCAATGACACAGGTCAAACGTTTTCTGTAAGTCTTCACAAGGTTTTCACACACTGTTGCTGGTATTTTGGCCCATTCCTCCATGCAGATCTCCTCTAGAGCAGTGATGTTTTGGGGCTGTCGCTGGGCAACACAGACTTTCAACTCCCTCCAAAGATTTTCTATGGGGTTGAGATCTGGAGACTGGCTAGGCCACTCCAGGACCTTGAAATGCTTCTTACGAAGCCACTCCTTCGTTGCCCGGGCGGTGTGTTTGGGATCATTGTCATGCTGAAAGACCCAGCCACGTTTCATCTTCAATGCCCTTGCTGATGGAAGGAGGTTTTCACTCAAAATCTCACGATACATGGCCCCATTCATTCTTTCCTTTACACGGATCAGTCATCCTGGTCCCTTTGTAGAAAACAGCCCCAAAGCATGATGTTTCCACCCCCATGCTTCACAGTAGGTATGGTGTTCTTTGGATGCAACTCAGCATTCTTTGTCCTCCAAACACGACGAGTTGAGTTTTTACCAAAAAGTTATATTTTGGTTTCATCTGACCATATGACATTCTCCCAATCCTCTTCTGGATCATCCAAATGCACTCTAGCAAACTTCAGACGGGCCTGGACATGGCTTAAGCAGGGGGACACGTCTGGCACTGCAGGATTTGAGTCCCTGGCGGCGTAGTGTGTTACTGATGGTAGGCTTTGTTACTTTGGTCCCAGCTCTCTGCAGGTCATTCACTAGGTCCCCCCGTGTGGTTCTGGGATTTTGTGATCATTTTGACCCCACGGGGTGAGATCTTGCGTGGAGCCCCAGATCGAGGGAGATTATCAGTGGTCTTGTATGTCTTCCATTTCCTAATAATTGCTCCCACAGTTGATTTCTTCAAACCAAGCTGCTTACCTATTGCAGATTCAGTCTTCCCAGCCTGGTTGTTACGGATACAGGTATCCTGTGTCTTTTTGTGTTTTTCCTCTCCTTCTGCCCTAATCACAGGTGTCCTGTATGTTCCTGCTTGGTGGTCGTTGTGGTGTCTGCTGATTGCTGAGGTGGACAATTCAGTGGACATTCCTCTGCATTGCACCACCTGTTTCTGGTTTTTCAATCACACATCCCATTGTTTAAAAGCCGGTCAGTTGTGTTTGTAGAGAGAGACTATTTTCCGTATGTGAGTATGGATACTGTGGTGTCCTGTGTTTTGTGTACTCACTCATTTGCTGGTTACTCTGTTTGGTAACTCTGTTAGAGACTATTTTCCGTATGTGAGTATGGATACTGTGGTGTTTTGTGTACTCACTCATTTGCTGGTTACTCTGTTTGGTAACTTTGTTGTGTGTTTCTGGGAAAAGGGGAATTTAAGCAAGTTGCCCTTGGGCGTACATTACCCGTAGGAAGAAAACTGTCTAAAAACACTAGTTAGACTTGAGCGGACCACCCACTGTATTTTTGAATGGTTAGCAGTAGCTTAGCGGTTCTTGAGGCAGGCAAGATCAGTTTAGTTATTTTTTTACACTTGTTTCATTTCTTGGGTCCTGCTCAGCCGTTTTTCCCAAACCTTTACCGTGTGTTCAAAAATAAACCTTTTATGTTTGACGGTAGTTTATGGTTGTCGTGTAGTTTTTGTTCTCACTGTTTCATGTCACGATTCTAATTTGCATGAATTATGTTACGGGTCTCTTGTCCATCTACCCTAGACGTTTAAAGCCACGGGGTTCGTAACATAATGTGGGGGCTCGTCTGGGATCATTCTCATTGATACCCATGCTACTCATGCAAATTAGTGTAGTGTCTGGTTCAGTGTTGAGCTTGGCAGCTGTAACTAACTGTTTTTTTTGTTCAGTATTCGTCGGCTTGTGTTGCTAGTTTAAGATGGCTACTTTTGAGTTGGATGCATTTTTGGAAAACCCTACGTGGGAGGTTTTTGAAAATTGCCGTAGAGTGGATCTACAGTCTTTGGCTGACCACTTTTCTGTACCCATATCAAGGGTTTTAGTGAAAGCAGAAGTTAGGAAAGCAGTGTTAGAGACATTATTGAACGAGCGAGTGCTTGAGTTACCGCCGCCTGACCCTGCTGCTCCTGTAGGGGATGTGGTTGCTGCTCCTGTAAGCCCGTCGGTGTCTGAGGACGAGGCTAAGGCTCCAGCCACAATGCCCCGTTTTGACCCACTGTCTGACAGTGATGCCAGGATGGATGTCCGCTCGACACGGCTCCAAATGGAGGCGGAAGAGCGGGCACAAATCAGGCAAGAAAAGTTGGAGACGCGTAAGCTAGAGGCAGAACTGGAGACGCGTAAGATGGAACTGGAGACGCGTAGGCTTGATCAAGAACTGGAGACGCGTAAGATGGAACTGGAGATGCGTAAAATGGAACTGGAGGCAGAAACAGCGAGGTTAGTCTCTGCTCATACTATGCCTGCTAAGTGAGCCATCCTCACCAGCTGTGTCATCTGCTACTTTTGATATTAGTAGACAGATCACCTTGGTACCTGTGTTTAGGGAGTCAGAGGTTGATTCCTATTTCAGTGTTTTTGAACGTATAGCAGTAGCATTGAAATGGCCCGAAGAGGTATGGTGCCTATTACTTCAGTGTAAATTAACAGGTAAAGCCCAAGAGGTTCTGTCAGCGCTACCTTTTGAAGACAGCTTGAATTATGACGTGGTCAAAGCTACTGTTCTTCGTGCCTATGAGCTTGTTCCTGAGGCATATCGACAGAGATTTAGGTCTCATAAAAAGTATTCTACTCAGATTTATGTGGAGTTTGCTAGAGACAAAGGAAATCTGTTTGACAAATGGCACAGTGCTAGTAAGGTAACTGATTTTAACTCTCTACGGGAGTTAATCTTGTTAGAAGAGTTAAAAAATTGCTTACCCGAACGCATTGTAGTTTATCTGAACGAACAAAGTATCCTCACTGTCGGAAGCGTCTGTATTGGCAGACGAGTTTGTGTTGACGCATAAGAGCGTGTTTTCGGCTCGTACGGAGAGCAGGGCCGCAGAGTTGCTAACTTTTAGTCCTAGTCGACCAGCAGTACATCCAGCACGCCCTAAAGATGTGCGTCGCTGTTTCTATTGTCATAAGGTGGGACATATGGTTAATGATTGCTTTCTGCTTAAATGCAAACAGAGGATGCCTCAGCACGCCAGGCCGCCAACGGGTGTTGGGCTGATTCGTACGGTTGTAAGGCCGGAATCAAAGCAGATGCCTCATGGTGAATGTGGTTTGAAAGTCACAGTCCCAGATCACAGTTATGAACCGTTCATTTTTGAGGGGTTTGTTTCCATATCAGATGACTCAGCATCCAGTTAAAATCCTCAGAGATACTGGTGCGGCGCAGTCGTTCATACTATCTGATGTGTTGCCCTTGTCCAATAATACATATTGTGGTTCCAGTGTGTTAGTACAAGGAATTGAAATGGGATTCGTCCCAGTGCCATTGCACTTTGTGAAGGTACACTCTGAGTTAGTCAGTGGATTGTTCAGAGTTAGAGTACATCCTATGTTGCCAGTAAAAGGTGTGACATTTATAATGGGCAACGATATTGCCGGAGGAAAGGTGATACCCGTATTGGAGGTATTGGATAAAAGTGAACAGTCTCTCTCCGAGGAGCTGGCACAGGGTTATCCAGATGTGTTCCCCGCTTGTGCTGTCACACGTGCTCAAGCACGACAAGTGGGTGACGTGATAGATTTGTCGAACACGATTCTATTCAGAGAGTGTGACCCAGAGGATAGTTTGGGTGCTACCTCTGGTAAGCTGGTGCAGTCTGACCAACAGCCCAGAGAAAGGAAGAAGGATGTGGAACTTGTTGCTGAGGCAATACAGTTACCAGTCACTCGTGAGCAGCTGATCGCTAACCAGAAGGGTGATATTAGCCTGGCTAAATGTTTTTCTAGTGTTGTCTCAGAGGAGGAGCTAAAGAAGAAAAACATGGCATACTTCATTGATGGTAATCTCCTCATGCGTAAATGGACATCCCATGTTGACGCTGGCGGAGATTGGAATGCTGTTTACCAAATAGTGATTCCTATAGCCTTTCGACAAAATGTTTTATCCCTCGCTCATGATCACCAGTGGTCCGGACATCTGGGAGTCACCAAGACTTATGATCGGGTTTTGCGACATTTCTTTTGGCCTGGTTTAAAACAAGATGTGGGTCAGTTCTGTCGGACTTGCCACACCTGTCAAGTAACTGGGAAACCGAACCAGGTTATTCCTCCCGCGCCTCTTTGTCCCATACCGGCCATAGGTGAACCATTCGAACATGTGATGGTTGATTGTGTTGGACCATTACCAAAGACAAAATCTGGTAACCAGTTTATGTTGACGATTATGTGTGTGGCCACCAGGTACCCAGAGGCCATTCCTCGGTGAAGGATTACTGCTCCGGTGGTGAGTAAAGCGTTGATCAAATTCTTCTCAACTTTTGGGTTACCTAAGGTGATACAAACCGATCAGGGTACGAATTTCCTTTCTAAACTTTTCAAACAAGTGTTAAAATCCTTGTCAGTTACACACCGTGTGTCAAGCGCATATCACCCAGAGTCTCAGGGTGCGCTTGAACGTTGGCATCAGACACTGAAGTCTATGCTCTGTAAATATTGCTTGGAATCTGAGAAGGATTGGGATGAGGGAGTTCCTCTAGTTTTGTTTGCTGTCCGTGAGACAGTACAGGAATCCTTTGGGTTCAGCCCAGCTGAACTGGTGTTTGGACACACTATGAGAGGACCTATGAAAGTCCTTAAGGATCAGTTTTTATCACAAGAGTTGTGTGTGAAAGGAAATGTGTTGGACTACGTTAGTCGCTTTCGTGAGCGCCTACATGGTGCCTGTGCTCTAGCAAAGGAAGCGCTGTCTTCCTCACAGAGACGGATGAAACGGCACTATGACACCCAGGCCACTGTTACTTATCTCGGTAAACAGGTCGACCATGGTCAGGTGCGTCCTGTAGATGCCAAGGTCTCAGCTATAAATGCATTTCCCGCACCTATCACCAGAAGAGAGCTACGCCGCTTTTTAGGGATGGTTGGCTACTACCGTAGTTTCTGTAAAAATTTCTCTGCGGTAGTTGCTCCATTAACGGATTTGCTCAGTCCGGCGAGAAAGTTTGTATGGTCTGAAGACTGTCGTACTGCTTTCAACACTGCTAAAGCACTCTTATGTAGTACTCCTGTTCTTGCTGCGCCAGATTTTGAACGACCGTTTAAACTGGAGGTAGATGCAAGTGCCAGAGGTGCTGGTGCTGTTCTACTGCAGCCGGACCAGAGTGGAGTGGACCATCCTGTCTGTTATTTTTCACGGAAATTTAACAAATGTCAGACAAACTATTCCACCATTGAACAAGAAGCTCTAGCTTTGTTGTTAGCTCTGCAGTACTTTGAAGTTTGTTGGTTCCAGTGCATTACCAGTGATAGTGTATACTGACCATAACCCCTTAGTTTTTCTCCACCGGATGTACAACCAGAACCAACGCCTTATGCGTTGGGCACTTGTAGTGCAAAATTATAATTTGGAGATCCGCCACAAAAAGGGGTCGGATAATGTGTTGGCAGATGCTTTGTCTCGTGTTTAAAGATCTAGGTTTTTTTTTGTTATCCCGTCAGGATGCTGTTGATCTTTGAATTTTGGGTGTTGTGATGGTACGTGTGTCGCAAACCATTGTGGTTTGCTCTTTTAAGGGTGGGAGTGTTACAGATACAGGTATCCTGTGTCTTTTTGTGTTTTTCCTCTCCTTCTGCCCTAATCACAGGTGTCCTGCATGTTCCTGATTGGTGGTCGTTGTCGTGTCTGCTGATTGCTGAGGTGGACCAATCAGTGGACATTCCTCTGTTTCTGGTTTTTCAATCACACATCCCATTGTTTAAAAGCCGGTCAGTTGTGTTTGTAGAGAGAGACTATTTCCGTATGTGAGTATGGATACTGTGGTGTCCTGTGTACTCACTCATTTGCGTTACTTCTCTGTTAGAGACTTTATGTGATAGGTTTGTGTACTCACTCATTTGCTGGTTACTCTGTTTGGTAACTTTGTTGTGTGTTTCTGGGAAAAGGGGAATTTAAGCAAGTTGCCCTTGGGCGTACATTACCCGTAGGAAGAAAACTGTCTAAAAACACTAGTTAGACCTGAGCGGACCACCCACTGTATTTTTGAATGGTTAGCAGTAGCTTAGCGGTTCTTGAGGCAGGCAAGATCAGTTTAGTTTTTTTTTTACACTTGTTTCATTTCTTGGGTCCTGCTCAGCCCTTTTTCCCCAAACCTTTACCGTGTGTTCAAAAATAAACCTTTTATGGTTGTCGTGTAGTTTTTGTTCTCACTGTTTCATGTCACGATTCTAATTTGCATGAATTATGTTACGGGTCTCTTGTTCATCCACCCTAGACGTTTAAAGCCACGGGGTTCGTAACACTGGTGCAGGTCTACAATTTTGTTTCTGGTGTCCTTTGACAGCTCTTTGGTCTTGGCCATAGTGGAGTTTGGAGTGTGACTGTTTGAGGTTGTGGACAGGTGTCTTTTATACTGATAACAAGTTCAAACCGGTGCTATTAATTCAGGTAACGAGTGGAGGACAGAGGAGCCTCTTAAAGAAGTTACAGGTCTGTGAGAGCCAGAAATCTTGCTTGTATGTAGGTGACCAAATATTTATTTTCCACCATAATTTGCAAATAAATTCATTAAAAATCCTACAATGTGATTTTCTGGAAAATAAATTCTCTATTTGTCTGTCATAGTTGACGTGTACCTATGATGAAAATTACAGGCCTCTCTCATCTTTTTAAGTGGGAGAACTTGCACAATTGGTGGCGGACTAAATACCTTTTTTTCCCCACTGTACTTTTGAAGTACATCTCCTGAAGATAACCCTTTTCCTTTCTCTCTGTTTGTATAATAGTAAAGTTACCAGGTTGTTAGGGCGATATGGGTAAAAAAAAATCGAATTGCTATTTTTCAACCAAATATTGCGATTCGACTTGCGATATATACTGAACAAAAATATAAACAGAACATATAAAGTGTGGGTCCCATTTTTCATGAGCTGAAATAAAAGATCCCAGAAATGTCCCATATACACAAAAGCTTATTTCTCAAATTTGTGCACAAATTTGTTTACAACCCTGTTAGTGAGCATTTCTCCTTTGCCAAGATAATCCAACCACCTGACACATGGCATATCAAGAAGCTGATTAAACAGCATGATCATTACACAGGTGCACCTTGTGTTGGGAACAATAAAAGGCCACTCTAAAATGTGCAGTTTTGTCACACAACACAATGACACAGATGTCTAAAGTTTTTAGGGAGTGTGCAATTGGCATGCTGACTGCAGGAATATCCAACAGAGCTGTTGCCAGATAATTAAATGTTAATTTCTCTTAGAGAGTTTTGGAGTACATCCAACCGGCCTCACAACCGCAGACCACGTGTAACCATGCCAGCCCAGGACCTCCACATCTGGCTTCTTCACCTGTGGGATCGTCTGAGACCAGCCACCTGGACAGCTGATGAAACTGAGGAGTATTTATGTCTGTAATAAAGCCCTTTTGTGGAAAAATAAGTATTCTGATTGACTGGGCCTGGCTCCCCAGTGGGTGGACCTGGCTCCTAAGTAGGTGGGCCTATGCCCTCCCAGGCCCACCCATGGCTAAGTCCCTGCCCAGTCATGTGTAATCCATAGATTAGGGCCTAATTCATTTATTTCAATTGACTGATTTCCTTCTATGAACTGTAACTCAGTAAAATCTTTGAAATTGTTGCATGTTGCGTTTATATTTTTGTTCTGTATAGATCAAAACACTTGGGTGAACTGTTGGAATCCTAGAAATAGAATGATTATTCTAATTCTATGGTTGGTGTTGAGAAAAACAGGTAGGAGTTATGACAGGGTAGGAACCAAAGTGCTGGTTAGTGTTTCTCAAGGGACCCTAATAGCATTTGAATAGTTGCTCCCCTGCTGATTTTGTAAGTTTGCCAACTGACAAAGAAATGATCAATCTATAATTTTAATGGTAGGTTTATTTGAACAGTGAGAGACAATAACAACAAAAAAATCCAGAAAAACGCATTTCAAAAATTTTATAAATTGATTTGCATTTTAATGAGGGAAATAAGTATTTTACCCCCTCTCAATCAGAAAGATTTCTGGCTCCCAGGTGTCTTTTATACAGGTAACGAGCTGAGATTAGGAGCACACTCTTAAAGGGAGTGCTCCTAATCTCAGTTTGTTACCTGTATAAAAGACACCAGTCCACAGAAGCAATCAATCAATCAGATTCCAAACTCTCCACCATGGTCAAGACCAAAGAGCTCTCCAAGGATGTCAGGGACAAGATTGTAGACCTACACAAGGCTGGAATGGGCTACAAGACCATCGCCAAGCAGCTTGGTGAGGAGGTGACAACAGTTGGTGCGATTATTCGCAAATGGAAGAAACACAAAAGAACTGTCAATATCCCTCGGCCTGGGGCTCCATGCAAGATCTCACCTCGTGGAGTTGCAATGATCATGAGAACGGTGAGGAATCAGCCCAGAACTACACGGGAGAATCTTGTCAATAATCTCAAGGCAGCTGGGACCATAGTCACCAAGAAAACAATTGGTAACACACTACGCCGTGAAGGACTGAAATCCTGCAGCGCCCGCAAGGTCCCCCTGCTCAAGAAAGCACATATACAGGGCTGTCTGAAGTTTTCCAATGAACATCTGAATGATTCAGAGGAGAACTGTGTGAAAGTGTTGTGGTCAGATGAGACCAAAATTGAGCTCTTTGGCATCAACTCAACACGCCGTGTTTGGAGGAGGAGGAATGCTGCCTATGACCCCAAGAACACCATCCCCACCGTCAAACATGGAGGTGGAAACATTATGCTTTGGGGGTGTTTTTCTGCTAAGGGGAGGGGACAACTTCACTGCATCAAAGGGACGATGGACGGGGCCATGTACCGTCAAATCTTGGGTGAGAACCTCCTTCCCTCAGCTAGGGCATTGAAAATGGGTTGTGGATGGGTATTCCAGCATGACAATGACCCAAAACACACGGCCAAGGCAACAAAGGAGTGGCTCAAGAAGAAGCACATTAAGGTCCTGGAGTGGCCTAGCCAGTCTCCAGACCTTAATCCAATAGAAAATCTGTGGAGGGAGCTGAAGGTTCGAGTTGCCAGACGTCAGCCTCGAAACCTTAATGACTTGGAGAAGATCTGCAAAGAGGAGTGGAACAAAATCCCTCCTGAGATGTGTGCAAACCTGGTGGCCAACTACAAGAAACGTCTGACCTCTGTGATTGCCAACAAGGGTTTTGCCACCAAGTACTAAGTAATGTTTTGCAGAGGGGTCAAATACGTATTTCCCTCATTAAAATGCAAATCAATTCATAACATTTTTGACATGCGTTTTTCTGGATTTCTTTTGTTGTTATTCTGTCTCTCACTGTTCAAATAAACCTACCATTAAAATGATAGACTGATCATGTCTTTGTCAGTGGGCAAACGTACAAAATCAGCAGGGGATTAAATACTTTTTTCCTTCACTGTAGATGTTACATTTAGACAAAGATTTTAGAATAGGCTATCTGATTCAGAACATGCCGTTGCACAAACAACATCCTGATCTACACCACCACTGGCAGCAACCTGTATTAGAGCCAGTGGTGGAAAAAGTACTCAATTGTCATACTTGAGTAAAAGTAAAGATACCTCAATAGAAAATGACTCAAGTAAAAGTGAAAGTCACCCAGTAAAATACTACTTGAGTAAAAGTCTAAAAGTATTTGGTTTTAAATATACTTAAGTATCAAAAGTATAACTCATTTCAAATTCCTTAAATTAAGCAAATCAGACGTCACCATTTTCTTGTTTTTTAAATTTACGGATAGCCAGGGGCACACTCAAACACTCATACATCATTTACAAACGAAGCATGTGTGTTTAGTGAGTCCGCTAGATCAGAGGCAGTAGGGATGACCAGGGATGTTCTCTTGATAAGTGCATGAATTTGACAATTTTCCTGTCCTGCTAAGCATTCAAAATGTAACGAGTATTTTTGGGTGTCAGGGAAAATACATGTAGTAAAAAGTACATTATTTTTTGTAGGAATGTACAGACCACAAAAAACTAGTTAAGTAGTAATTTAAAGTATGTTTACTTAAGTACTTTACACTACTGATTAGAGCTATTGTTTGCTTTGCCCTAACTACTGCATTTAGCTAAAAGGGCATTTAGCTAGCCAGCTAGCTAGTTAGCAATTAGCATGAGCGATTTGGTCGGATATGCAGAAAGGTCGCACAAGGGTCAGATCTGTGTGTCCTCTGTAGCTCAGCTGGTAGAGCACGGCGCTTGTAACGCCAAGGTAGTGGGTTCGATCCCCGGGACCACCCATACACAAAAATGTATGCACGCATGACTGTAAGTCGCTTTGAATAAAAGCGTCTGCTAAATGGCATATTATTATTATTATTATCTGAAACAGGGAACAACTTTGACCCCTTAGGGTGAGGACAGTGGAGTTCTGCAGTTGTGTTATTTGGGAAATGGATGAGATGCAGATAGAGAGTTTTGTTTTGGACAAGCAGACAGGGAAACATGTTGTCTGTTGATTGTTAGAGATTTCTAAAGTAGTTGCAGGGCCGGCTCCAGGCATAAGGGGGGGAACTCAGTTGAGAGTAAGAATAGTAGAATACACAAGGTGCAGCAGCAGTGTCTTTCTTGTTATGTCAGTCACTGAATTAGCCATGTCAGCTAAGAACTTTTTAATTGGTAGTTAGTCTAGCCAGCTTTCTAAACTTGTATTAATCATGGCCGAATACCGACCGGGCACGCAGGGCAGGTGCCCAGGGGCCCTCATTGATTTTGTTAGTCATTCTCACTCAGATACCATATTAACAGTAACGACAAAGTAATGACGTGTAGAATTGCAGGAAATTAACTTTAAAACTTAAATCTCACTTAGGGCCCCCAAAAGGCTAGGGCTGGCCCTGAGTAGGTGACACTGAACTGAAGATAGGTAACAGACTTTCCTCCATTGTTGATGTGTTACAACCAATAGTTACTGCATAGTGCAATTCTATTGGCAGACGTGGGTTAGCTTAGTTAGCTTATTGAGCTCTTATTCAGTCCCAAAACCCATCTGAGGGACCACATGACCAAGTGTTGACCCACCAACACAGCTTTCCTCTAAACATTGATTTAGGGGGATCTTCGTGCCCCATTGGTTGGCAAACTTGGCATCAGACGCTCATGCCAAGGTACACTACATGACCAAAAGTATGTGGACACCTCCTCGTTGAACAACACATTCCAAAATCATTGGCATTAATATGGAGTTGGTCCCCCCCTTTAGAGCTAAAACAGCCTCCACTCTTCTGGGAAGGCTTTCCACTAGATATTGGAACATTGCTGCGGGGACTTGCTTCCATTCAGCCACAAGAGCATTAGTGAGGTCGGGCACTGATGATGTGTGGCAATTAGGCCTGGCTCGCAGTCAGCGTTCCAATTTGGTATTTGGTATTTTATTAGGATCCCCATTAGCTGTTGCAAAAGCAGCAGCTACTCTTCCTGGGGTCCACACAAAACATGAAACATGACATAATACAGAACATTAATAGACAAGAACAGCTCAAGAACATAACTACATAAAACATTTTTAAAGGCACACGTAGCCTACATATCAATACATACACACAAACTAACTAGGTCAAACAGGGGAGGTGTTGCTTTATTTGTTTTTTGAAACCAGGTTTTCTGTTTATTTGAGCAATATGAAATGGAACGGAGTTCCATGCAATAATGGCTCTATATAATGCTATACGCTTTCTTGAATTTTTTCTGGATTTGGGGATTGTGAAAAGACGCCTGGTGGCATGTTTGGTGGGGGAAGTGTGTGTGTCAGAGCTGTGTGTAAGTTGACTATGCAAACAATTTGGGATTTTCAACACATTAATGTTTGTTATAAAAAGAAGAAGTGATGCAGTCAGTCTCTCCTCAACTCTTAGCCAAGAGAGACTGGCATGCATAGTATTTATATCAGCCACTCTGTTCTGGGCCAGCTGCAGCTTAACTAGGTCTATCCATGCAGCACTGGACCACACGACTGGACAATAATCAAGATTAGACTAAACTAGAGCCTGCAGAAATTGCTTTTTGGAGTGTGGTGTCAAAAAAGCAGAACATATTTTTATTACGGACAGACCTCTCCCCATCTTTACAACCATTGAATCTATATGTTTTGACCATGATAGTTTATAATCTAAGGTAATGCCAAGTAATTTAGTCTCCTCAACTTGTTCAACAGCCACACCATTCATTACCAGATTCAGCTGAGGTCTACAATTTAGGGAATGATTTGTACCAAATACAATGTTCTTAGTTTTAGAGATGTTCAGGACCAGTATATTTGTGGCCACCCATTCCAAAACAGACTGCAACTCTTTGTTAAGGGTTTCAGTGACTTCATTAGCTGTGGTTGCTGATGCGTATATGGTTGAATCATCAGCATACATGGACACACATGCTTTGTTTAATGCCAGTGGCAGGTCATTAGTAGAAATAGAAAAGTGTAGAGGGCCTAGAGAGCTGCCCTGTGGTACACCACACTTTACATGTTTGACATTAGAGAAGCGTCCATTAAAGAAAACCCTTTGAGTTCTATTAGATAGATAGCTCTGAATCCACAATATGGCAGAGGTTGAAAAGCCATAACACATATGTTTTTTCAACAACAGGTTATGGTCAATAATATCAAAGGCTGCACTGAAATCTAACAGTACAGCTCCCACAATCTTCTTATTATCAATGTATTTCAACCAATCATCAGTCATTTGTGTCAGTGCAGTACATGTTGAGTGCCCTTACCTATAAGCATGCTGAAAGTCTGTTGTTAATTTGTTTACAGAGAAATAGCATTGTATTTGGTCAAACACACATTTTTCCAATAGCTTGCTAAGAGCTGGTAGCAAGCTTATAGGTCTGCTGTTAGAACCAGTAAAAGGCTGCTTTACCATTCTTGGGTAGCGGAATTACTTTGACTTCCCTCCAGGTCTGAGGACAAACACTTTCCTCTTGGCTCAGATTAAAGATATGATAGATAGGAGTGGCATTAGAGTCCGCTACCGTCCTCAGTAGCTTTCCATCGAAGTTGTCAATGCCAGGAGGTTTGTCATTATTGATCAATAACAATCTTTTATCATTGATCTTGTCTTCATAATACAGTTTCTTCTTCTTTTTGTTGAGTTTAGTCACATAATTTCTCAATTTGCAGTAAGTCAGCCAGTCAGATGTGCAGCCAGACTTATTAGCCACTCCCTTTGCCCCATCTCTTTCAACCACACAGTTTTTCAATTCCTCATCAATCCATGGAGCCTTAACAGTTCTAACAGTCAGTTTCCTAACAGGTGCATGTTTATCAATAATTGGAAGAAGCAATTTCATAAATTCATCAAATGCAGCATCTAGATGCTCCTAATTAATCACATCAGACCAACAAATATTTTTTACATCATCCACAAATGAGTCACATAAAAATATTTTGTATGATCTCTTATACACTACTTTAGGCCCAGCTGTTGGAACTTTGGCTTTCCTGGATATAGCCACTATATTGTGATCACTGCATCCAATGGGTACGGATACAGCTTTAGAACAAAGTTCTACAGTATTAGTAAAAATGTGATCGATACATGTGGATGATCTTGTTCCTGTAGTGTTTGTAAACACCCTGGTAGGTTGATTAATAACCTGAACCAGATTACAGGCACTGATTATAGCACAAAGCTTCCTCTTGAGCGGACAGCTTGATGAAAACCAGTCAATATTCAGGTCCCCAAGAAAGTAGACTTCTCTGTTTACATCACATACACTATCAAGCATTTCACACATATTATTTAGATACTGACTGTTCGCACTTGGTGGCCTATAGCAACACCCCAAAAGAAAAGGCTTTAGATGTGGCAAGTGAACCTGCAACCACAACACTTCAATAACACTTGACATAAGATCTTCTCTAAGCATTACAGGGATATGGCTCTGAATATATACAGCAACACCTCCCCCATAAGCATTTCTGTCTCTTCTATGGATGTTATATTCTTGTATTGCTACTGCTGTATCATCAAATGAATTATCTAAGTGAGTCTCAGAAATGGCTAATATATGAATGTTATCTGAAGTTAGCGAGTTATTGATTTCATGAACCTTATTTCTAAGGCTACATATATTAATATGGGCTATTTTCAGCCCTTTCCTGGGTAGCTTTATCAGAGATAGACAAAACTGAAAAGAGCAAACAAAGCAAGATAAATAAATATATATTCAGCAGGCCATTAATCAATTGGTGTGTGTGTGCTGCTGGGTTGAAGCTACGAACCCATAGGCTTGGCTCTCTCATCCCTTCCAGGCTTCTGGGAGGGAGGGTGGACAATGAGCCTGTCATAGCGGATGTAAGCAATGTCCCCACGTGCTCTGGCAGCTTTCATGGCTGGGATAAGTTATTTCCTCTTCTGGCGCACAGCTTCAGGATAGTCCTTGTTGAGAAAGATATACGTTCCTCTCAAGTTCTTGAACCTCAGGAACTTGACCAGTCCTGGGCCTGTCACCTGGGCCGGTGGTGGGTTTTCCAGTCCTGCGGGCGCGCTCCACCTCAATCTTCCTGTGGTCCAGCTTCAATTTCTCAGAGATCATTTCCCTCACTTTGTCCTCAGACTCCGTCCAGGTCTCATGTGGAGATTCTGCAATTCTGTCCAAAACCATGTTGTTACACCTCGATTGTCCCTTGAGATTGTCCCCTGATTTATCCGCTATTGTTATCGTGGATTCACACACAGAACTGACGTCCTCTCATAATGACTTACCTTCCGTTCTCCTGTTTCAACTCATCGAGCTGACCCTGGGAGAACTGCAAACTGTTCTTTCGGTCCTGGACCTTTCTGGTCAGGTCGTCCATTCTTTTATTAGTTGAATCCACCAGTATTTGGACAAAGTACTTGAAGCTATTTTCTTGTTGTTGTAACAACTGCTTGTAGAACTCTTTTTGTTTGTTTAAAAGATCCTTCACGTGTGATAGAGAGACACCACTATCCTCGACAATGGTACTCCCGCCGGCTTTGCTCTTTGTCATGGTAGCTAGCAATGTAGGTTACGCTGTTACTCCTCACAGTTCCAGACAGGGCAGGTCACAGGGAAGATTGAAAACAACGAACAGCAGGGATCTAGACAGCCACAAACCCGGGACAATCTGTGGTCCCAGCCACAATGACTAACCACGTCGCGGGCTGCGTTCAAGCCCTCAAGAAAACCCCACTAGCTTGATATGCTGCTAGCTAGCAGCTAGGCTAGCTGCAATGCCAAATAGCTCCTCAGACCCGTCCTTGGTCGGCAGGATCACTGGACAGAGACTAGCAATCCCAGTAACTGATGCCAACTGTGTCGCGGGATCCAAACTAAAAAGTTAGCTAGCTACTAAGAACTTCCCAACACACTTTCAAAACAACAAACTTTTCAAAACAACAAATCCGAGCTCATCTTCGTTCCGCGTTCAACAGGAAGTGCTCGATGGGGTTGTGGTCAGGGCTCTGTGCAGGCCAGGCAAGTTCTTCCACACCGATCTCGACAAACCATTTCTGTATGGACCTTGCTTTGTGGACGGGGCATTGTCATGTTGAAACAGGAAAGGGCCTAACCCCAAACTGTTGCCACAAAGTTGGAAGCACAGAATCATCTAGGATGTAATTGTATGTTGTAGCTTTAAGATTTCCCTTCACTGGAACTACGGTGCCAGACTGAACCATGTAAAACAGCCCCAGACCATTATTCCTCCTCCACCAAACTTTACAGTTGGCACTATGCATTGGGCAGGTAGCGTTTTCCTGGCATCCGCCAAACCCAGATTCGTCCGCCGTACTGCCAGGTGGTGAAGTGTGATTCATCACTCCAGAGAACTCGTTTCCACTGCTCCAGAGTCCAATGACGGCAAGCTTTACACCACTCCAGCCGACGCTTGGCATTGCGCATGTTGATCTTAGGCTTGTGTGTGGCTGTTTCGATATGGAAACCCATTTCATGAAGCTCCCAACGAACAGTTATTGTGTTTACATTGCTTCCAGAGGCAGTTTGGAACTCGGTAGTGAGTATTGCAACCGAGGACAGACGATTTTTACGTGCTATGCGCTTCAGTACTCGGTGGTCCCGTTTTGTGAAGTTGTGTGGCCTACCACTTCGCAGCTGAGCCATTGTTGCTCCTAGATGTTTCCACTTCACAATAACAGCACTTACAGTTGATGGGGGCAGCTCTAGCAGGGCAGAAATGTGACAAACTAACTTGTTGGAAAGGTAGCATCCTATGACGGTTGCATGTTGAAAGTCATTGAGCTCTTCAGTAAGGCCATTCTACTGCCAATGTTTGTCTATGGAGATTGCATGGCGGTGTGCTCGATACACCTGTCAGCAACGGGTGTGGCTGAAATAGCCAAATCCACTACTTTGAAGTGGTGTCCACATACTTTTGTATATATAGTGTACCTTCTGAAAAGCCTGACGACCACCAACACCATTGGAACAATAAACACCTGGTACAGTGATGTTATAGTACTGTAACAGGAAAGGAAAATACAGCTACCCGTAGGATTGTTTCACGCTTTATTTGCTCTACCATTTTCACATTATTTTTCACTAGCGGATCAAGGCAAGAGAACACGTGAGGGGAAACGGCTCATATCCTCTTTTATCCTCTCTCACTCGACTGAACAAAACCCACCAACGCAGGTTCCTGATCATAATGTAAATATAGCTCATCCCATGAATACAGACTGTGCAGAAAACACAATGAGCAATATATCGTAAAAGAAAACATGAAAGAAAATGAAAAACGATTTACAGTAGGTTTAAATCACAGTCAACATGAAAAAAAAGCTCCAATGCGTAATCTATTTTTAAAATGTATAAAATAGAACCTATTGTTAATATCTTAGGACTTAGAATCTTTTCTTTTTTTTCCATGACAGGAGATTGCCTCCTAGAAAAGGTTCACTCCCTGTATTTCTAAACTCTGGTTCCATGTCAGATTTTGAACACAGGGGAGTAGTTCGAAGCATTCCTAAACTCACAGACCTTTTATTCTAGGGTCAGATTGAAAACACTGTGGGGAGCTCTACAGCATTCCTAAACTAACATCAAACTGGTCTTGGGTCAGATATTGTACAGTGGGGAAAAGCCCTGGGAAACATTACTGAACACTGGCTCTTGGTTCTTTGGTCAGGTTGAGACCACTGGGGTGTAGTTATCAACTTTTTAGAAGGACGGTTCACTTGTGTTCCGCACACGTTCTTGACTTACAGTTCCGCGAAGTCTCGCACACTCACACACCAGTAGTCCGAGACTGTGGACAGATTTACCTGTCAGTCTATAAAGAGGGTTTTCTCCTGAATGTATTCTCCTGAGAGGTGGTCTAGGCAGTCATCCAGATCTTATTTTCCTTGTGTGTGTGTGTGTGTGTATATGTATGTGTCTGTGTGTGTATATGTATGTGTCTGTGTGTGTATATATGCCAGACATAGAAGCTTCCACTCAAAGTCAATTTGCTCACTTTTCTTTCACTTTCCTTTTGTGCCTTTAAAAACTGTTCTCAATGTCTAAAAACCCTTTAAACTCTTCTCAATGTCTCAATGACACATAAACAAAGCTGGATTCAATGGGGCTGAATTAAGGTGCCAGGGCATCATAGCCAGGATGTGGTGCCATGACTTACTCACCAGACATAGCTTGTTGCTTGTGTGTGGGTGTGGCATGGGAGGGGGCAGTGTTTGTGTGTGTGCCTACCTGTCAGTGTTGTGTGGGTGTATGTAGGCTATTTCTGGTTCACACTGATTAGCTAAATCTACAGATCCATCTATAAACAGCTGTGTCAGATTCAGAGCTGTCTGTATTCCATGTAGCTCTGAGTCTAACCTTCCTGTGCCATATAGTTTGACTTCCAAATGGCACCATAGAGCTCCATAGGGCCCTGGTCAAAAGTAGTGCACTACATGGGGAATAGGGTGTCATTTGGGACGCAGGCAGAGATAATGAAACGCTAGTGTAGAAAAGTGGAGAGAGGAAAAAAAACCCATGGCCATGGAAGAGAGGGCTAAGAATAGCAGCTAATTGTGTGAAACCTGCCACTGGCTCACACACACACACACACTCTTTGGCAACGAGTCTGAACGGTAACCTAAGTTGGCCCGTCACAGAAACCAAGGCAATCAGGAAATCAAAGTGCTGTGTGTGTGTGTACATTAGGGTGTGGGAAGGGGGCTGTGGATAAACGAAAGCAGAAGACATGGTGGAAACCACTCGTCCGAAGAATGAGGTTGTGTGTGTGTGCCTCTCCACTCTGATGTATAGTGGATGTCCCAAGTGAGTGAGAGATTTTGTTCACTCAACCCCTCATTCACTCATCCCCTCATCTTTCCCCCTTCCTTCTCTCCTGGAGAGCATCTGAAGTCCATTCTCTCCCCCTCTTTCTCCATCACACACAAATATAACATCTCTCTGATGGGCAGACCAAGAAAATGCCACTCTTTCCTCTCTAATTGTGCCCAGATGTTTGTTAACACGAGACAAAGGGGCGAGAAGGAGGGGTTAGGTGACGAAGGAGAGCAGAGAGGAGAGTGGAGGGGTTAGGTGAAGAAGGAGAGCAGAGAAGGGAGGAGAGTGGAGGGGTTAGGTGAGGATGGAGAGCAGAGGAGAGTGTGGGGGTTAGGTGAGGATGGAGAGCAGAGGATAGTGGGGGGGTTAGGTGAAGAAGGAGAGCAGAGAAGGGAGGAGAGTGGAGGGGTTAGGTGAGGATGGAGAGCAGAGGAGAGTGTGGGGGTTAGGTGAGGATGGAGAGCAGAGAGGAGAGTGGAGGGGTTAGGTGAGGATGGAGAGCAGAGAGGAGAGTGGAGGGGTTGGGTGAGGAAGGAGAGAAGAGGAGAGTGGAGAATTGGGGAAAGGAGGGTGAGTGCAGAGTCGGAGAGACCGAGAGAAAGAGAGAGCGAGAGAGAGAGGAAGGGTGAGGGAGAAGGAAAGAAGAGGAGATTGTGGGGGAAAGCAAGGGAGAGAGGAGAGGGGTGGAGTGGAGAAGAGGAGTCAAAGGAGGAGAGAAGAAAGGAAGAAATCAAATGTGTGTTTGTTCACAACCAGCGGCTGATCTCTTGCCCAGCTAAACCACATGCCCCTAGGCCACACTGAGGGAGCTGTGTGTGTGTGTGTGTGTGTGTGTGTGTGTGTGTGTGTGTGTGTGTGTGTGTGAACAAGAGAGGGTACGTACCAGACGGACAGGGAAGAGAAAGAGTGTGAAAGAAAGAGGTCAAATAGGATGAATTGAGAAAGATGGAGAATAAGAGAGAGAGAGAAAGTATGGCAATGGAGAGAGAGAGAAACAGACAGACAGATGGGGGAAGGATGAGCGTAGCTAGCAGGGGCTCGGCTTTGACCTGGTTCCACTCTCTCCCCCATGGTCACCCAGTCGCCTGATGACCACACACACCGTCGGCCCGCCGCGGTGCAACTGGCAGGGCACAGACGCCATCGCCCCACGACACAGAGCCGCCGCCACAATCCTCCAGACACCCCAGCGGGCCACCATTTTTGCTCGACAGCCCTGACTTATCATCTTTGGAGCTGATAGTCCGCCGTAACAAAAAAACTGACCGTTGTGTCTGTGGAAAATTTGGGAGGGAAAGCGTGGATGTCAAATAACGTTTCGGATTACTAGAAAAACATAGAGGCTGCCAAGACATTAACAGGCTACAGGTTTTTGAATTGTTGAGTTAAACGTGGAGTGAAATGTACAGAGTATAACAGTGTGTATCCTGACAACGGTGACTACGGTTGGGATGCCAATGTACAAAACCTGCTCTTTCCATGACATAGACTGACCAGGTGAAAGCTATGATCCCTAAGTCACGTGTTAAATCCACTTCAAAACAGCGTAGATGAATGGGAGGAGACAGTTTAAAGAAGGATTTTTAAGCCTCAAGACAATTGAGACATGGATTGTGTGTGCGCCATTCAGATGGTGAATGGGCAAGACAGGTGGTAGTAGGTGCCAGCCACACTGGTTTGAGTGTGTCAAGAACTGTAACGCTGCTGGGTTTTTCACCATCAACAGTTTCTCGTGTGTATTAAGAATGGTCCACCACCCAAAGGACATCTAGCCAACTTGACAACTGTGGGAAGCATTGGAATCAACATGGGCCAGCATCCCTGTGCAATGCTTTCGACACCTTGTAGAGTCCATGCCCCGACAAATTGAAGTTGTTCTGAGGGCAAAAGGGGGTGCAACTCAATATTTAGAAGGTGTTCCTAATGTTTTGTACACTAACTGTATATTTCCACACTATGAGGTTGGAATAATACTGTGAAATTGTGAAAATTATGATAATGCCCTTTTAGTCTAAGACCTGTTTGAAAAGGCAGCCTGAAATTTCAGCCTTCCTGGTGACATCAGCAGGTGGTAAACGAGTTAGACTAATAAGGAAGAGGGATCCAAACCTCTCTGCCAAAAACAACTCATTTTCAGTTTCCCCCTCCCCACTCAGACCACTCCAACAGTCTTTGCAAAATTTTTGCTTGAGAAATTGCTCTTTGCTAAGAATCTATTTTGACCATTTTAATTGAAAACAATCAACACCACAGTGCCCACCAAGTTCATCACTAAGCTAAAGAAAGGATTAACCAGTTAAATGTAAATCTACATAACCCACAAAAGTAATTATTTATCATAAACAATAACTACAAATGCTGCAAATCTCACCTTTCTGGTAAAAAAAAATGTTATATAGTGCTAAGGTGCAGTCACTTGAGGACACAAGCAAATACACAGTACAAATATGATAAAAATATGACATTTTATATGATGAATTTCCTATTCAACAAAACTGTATGAATAAGGCTGGAAATTACATATGCCTTCTAAATATAGCATAATCAATTTATAAAACGACTAACTATAAGATTTCACCTTCCTTTTAACTGTAAAATACATATTTGTATGTTTAGTGTTAGGGAAAATGTGCATATTCTCTAAATGTCTCGACCAAAATGTCTGCCCCCATTGCTGTGAACATCTCAGAGCTCTAGCTTGGCTTCCTGAACTCGTTAGGATCTCGCCTTTCCTCTCATATTAATCTTGTCCGTCTATGACAAACAGAAAATGTTTTTTTATTTAAAATCTATTAACTATTTTAGATTAATGGCTATAAATCGATCTCTGAATGTGCTACCGCGATGAAACCACAATTGCAGGCATGTGTGCTTTGTCAGTGGCTGCGATGTAGGGTTCAGCCTTCAGTTGATGGACAGTCAGAAGAGCGAATTAAATGGAAGGAGGAACATCTCAGCTTCAAGTGGTTTCAGATTTCTCATCCTACGTCACACAGGCTCATAACAAATACTACTGTATCCGTGAGAACCAGGGCTATCACTCAATGTAAGGCAATTCAATCTACAGTGTCCACAGATCGATTTAGAAGTGAAACTGTCAGTCGGAACCGGTACCAGAACCACGCAGGTCGCCAAAACAGGGGATCATACATCAAAGCGGTTTTAAACACCTCCCTCTGCAACTGTATCCTGGACTTCCTGACGGGCCACCCCCAGGTGGTGAGGGTAGGCAACAACACATCCGCCACGCTGACCCTCAACACGGGGGCCCCTCAGGGGTGCGTGCTTAGTCCCCTCATGTACTCCCTGTTCACCCATGACTGCGTGGATGCACACGACTCCAACACCATCATTAAGTTTGTCGACGACACGATGATGGTAGAGCTGATCACCGACGACGATGAGGGAGGTCGTCAGACACCTGGCCCGTCAGCGTGAGCAAGACAAAGGAGCTTATCGTGGACTACAGGAAACTGAGGGCCAAGCACGCCCACATTCACATCGACAGGGCTGTAGTGGAGCGGGTCGAGAGCTTCAAATTCCTCAGTGTCCACATCACTAAGGACCGATCATGGTCCAAACACACCAACACAGTCGTGAAGAGGGCATGACAACACCTCTTCCCCCTCAGGAGGCTGAAAAGATTTGGCATGGGCCCTCAGATACTCAAAAATATCTACAGCTACACCATTGAGACAGCAAGGCGCTACAGAGGGTAGTGAGTACGACCCATTCAGGACCTCTATACCAGGCGGTGTCAGAGGAAGGCCTTAACAATTGACAAACTCCAGCCACCCAAGTCATACAGAGCCTTGCAAAAAAGTATTCATCCTCCTTGCCGTTTTTCCTATTTTGTTGCGTTACAATCTGTAATTTAAATGGATTTTTATTTGGATTTCATGTAATGGACATACACAAAATAGTCCAAATTGGTGAAGTAAAATTTAAAAAATAACTTGTTTCAAAAAATTCTAAAAAATAAATAACGGAAAAGTGGTGCGTGCATATGTATTCACCCCCTTTGCTATGAAGCCCCTAAATAAGATCTGGTGCAACCAATTACCTTCAGAAGTCACATAATTAGTTAAATAAAGTCCACCTGTGTGCAATCTAAGTGTCACATGATCTCAGTATGTATACACCTGTTCTGAAAGGCCCCAGAGTCTGCAACACCACTAAGCAAGGGGCACCACCAAGCAAGCGGCACCATGAAGACCAAGGAGCTCTCCAAACAGGTCAGGGATAAAGTTGTGGAGAAGTACAGATCAGGGTTGGGTTATACAAAAATATCAAACTTTGAACATCCCACGGAGCACCATTAAATCCATTATTAAAAAATTGAAAGAATATGGCACCACAACAAACCTGCCAACCTGCCAAGGGAGGGCCGCCCACCAAAACTCACGGACCAGGCAAGGAGGGCATTAATCAGAGAGGCAACAAAGAGACCAAAGATAACCCTGAAGGAGCTGCAAAGCTCCACAGCGGAGATTGGAGTATCTGTCCATAGGACCATTTTAAGCCGTACACTCCACAGAGCTGGGCTTTACGGAGAGTGGCCAGAAAAAAAGCCATTGCTTGAGCTTTTTGGCCATCAAGGAAAACGCTATGTCTGGCGCAAACCCAACACCTCTCATCACCCCGAGAACACCATCCCTACAGTGGGGATGTTTTTCCATCGGCAGGGACTGAGAAACTGGTCAGAATTGAAGGAATGAGGGATGGCGCTAAATACAGGGAAATTCTTGAGGGAAATCTGTTTCAGTCTTCCAGAGATTTGAGACTGGGATGGAGGTTCACCTTCCAGCAGGACAATGACCCTAAGCATACTGCTAAAGCAACACTCGAGTGGTTTAAGGGGAAACATTTAAATGTCTTGGAATGGCCTAGTCAAAGCCCAGACCTCAATCCAATTGAGAATCTGTGGTATGACTTAAAGATTGCTGTACACCAGCGGAACCCATCCAAGTTGAAGGAGCTGGAGCAGTTTTGCCTTGAAGAATGGGCAAAAATCCCAGTGGCTAGATGTGCCAAGCTTATAGAGACATACCCCAAGAGACTTGCAGCTGTAATTGCTGCAAAAGGTGGCTCTATAAAGTTTTGACTTTAGGAGGGGGGTGAATAGTTATGCACGCTCAAGTTCTGTTTTTTTTGTCTTATTTCTTGTTCGTTTCATAATAAAAAAATATTTTGCATCTTCAAAGTGGTAGGCATGTTGTGTAAATCAAATGCTACAAACCCCCCAAAAATCTAATTTTAATTCCAGGTTGTAAGGCAACAAAATAGGATAAATGCCAAGGGGGGTGAATACTTTCGCAAGCCACTGTAGATGTTTCTCTCTGCTACCGCACGGCAATCGGTACTGGAGTGCCATGTCTGGAACCAAAAGGCTGCTGAACAGCTTCTACCACCAAGACATAAGACTGCTGAACAGTTAATCAAATCTCTTCCCAGACTATTTACATAAACCCCCTTTATTTTGATTTTAACAAATTGCACTGGCTCTATGCACACTCACTAGACCTCAACTGGCAGCTTCATTAAATAGTACCCGCAAAACACCAGTCTCAACATCTACAGTGAAGCGGCGACTCCGGGATGCTGACCTTCTAGGCAGAGTTGCAAAGAAAAAGCCATATCTCAGACTGCCCATCTTAATATTTTCTTTTATTGGCCAGTCTGAGATATAGCTTTTTCTTTGCAACTCGGCCTAGAAGGTCAGCATCCCGGAGTCGCCACTTCATTGTTGATGTTGAGACTGGTTTTTTGCGTGTACTATTTAATGAAGCTGCCAGTTGAGGACCTGTGAGGCGCCTGTTTCTCAAACTAGACACTAATGCATTTGTCCTCTTGCTCAGTTGTGCACCGGGGTCACCCACTCCTCTTTCTATTCTGGTTAGAGATCTTCAGTTTCTTGGCAATTTCTCGCATGGAATAGCCTTCATTTTTCAGAACAAGAATAGACTGACGAGTTTCAGAAGAAAGTTATTTGTTTCTGGCCATTTTGACCCTGTAATCGAACCCAAAATTGCTGATGCTCCAGATACTCAACTAGTCTCAAGAAGGCCAGTTTTATTGCTTCTTTAATCAGCACAACAGTTTTCAACTGGGCTAACATAATTGCAAAAGGGTTTTCTAATGATCAACTAGCCTTTTAAATGATAAACTTGGATTAGCAAACACAACGTGCCATTGGAACACAGGACTGATGGTTGCTGATAATGGGCTCTGTACGCCTATGTAGATATTCCATAAAAAATCAGCCGTTTCCAGCTACAATAGCCATTTACAACATTAACACTGTATTTTTGATCAATTTGATGTTATTTTAATGGACGAAAAAATTGCTCTTCTTTCGAAAACAAGGACATTTCTAAGTGACCCCAAACTTTTGAACGGTATTGTATGCTGATACTCTGTTTATTGTCTATCCTGATTGCCTAGTCACTTTTACCCTTACCTACACGTACATACTGGTTTACCTCAATTACCTCGTACCCCTGCACATTGACTCGGTACCGGTGCTCCTTGTATATAGTCTCATTATTTTATTGTGTTAATATTTACTTTTTTTATTTAGCAAATATTTTCTTACTCTTTAACTAGGCATTGTTGGGAATGGGCTTGGAAGTAAGCATTTCATGGTAAAGTGTACACCTGTTGTATTCAGCGCATGTGACCAATCAAATTTGATTTGAGTAGGCCTAAGGTACTTAATTGTTACCCAGAAATGATTTGATATTGAGATAAAAACGGCTGCATTGGACCTTTATACGTGAGGTGAATGAAGTGACTATCGCTGTTGGCCATTCCACTCTATGCTCCGAGTGATTTTACATGGCTGTGAGTGGGGTTAGCCAACACCGGGTCCCATTCATTAGGCATAAAACAGGAGAAAACAGAAAGAAACAGGGAGGAACTACCTGAACTTGCCCAATGCGAAACGCTCATATTCGTTTTCCGTTTAAAACGTTTTGCTTTGGCATGCCCTAATGAATACAACCCCTGCCCGGATGTCTGTCTCTCTCTCCCTCTGGGCTGCGTTCAGAGGAGTCTTTGTGTTCCTGAACGTTCCCCAGCGCTGTCTCGTTCCTCAATAACACCTCCTGAACAGCCTACTATACTATACAAGCCCTTGGGGCCGTTTAACTGTTAGTTTCACTCAGTGTGAGTTTTATATGTCTGTTTAATGGGAGGAGAAATTTTCGCCTGTGGAGGTTTTATCTGCTCGATCTCAATGCGTGACTTTACATAGTAACTGCGGTGAAAAATAGAATCCCTAGAGAGTAGTGGTATTATTGCGAATGGGAGCAGTAGCGATTTTGGGAGCAGTAGCGATTTTGAATAGCGTATGTGTCCTTACTCACACACTCAATCTCCCTCTCCCACATTATCTCTCTCTTTCTCACACACAAACACACTTCCGGTGCGGAGGTGCGCTATTTATCACTGTGACAGTTCCATTTAACACGTGGCTCGAACGCACTTAGCCTCACATCCGTGTTTCCTGTGCCCCCATAGCGAGCAATAATACCCCCCCCTCCCTAACATTTGGGACGGGCGTAAAGCAGGAACAGATCCCCTCACCATTCACGGAAAAGCTCATCATATCCCTCCAGATCTGGGGTGACAGCAGACGGATGGTGGGATTGGGGGTTTGCTGTTATCCAAGACAAAGAATAGGCGATGTATTCAAGCTGCAAAACTTATCGAGAAACAGATGTAGACGATATCGAGTCACATTGAGTACCTGGGTTATACTGTATGCCTATACACTGAGTATACCAAACATTATGAACACCAGCTCTTTCCATGACATAGACTGACCAGGTGAATTCAGGTGAAAGCTATGATCCCTTATTGATGTCACTTGTTAAATCCAAAAGATTGAAGTGCCTTTGAACGGGGTATGGTAGTAGGTGCCAGGCGCACCGGTTTGTGTCAAGAATTGCAATGCTGCTGGGGGTTTTCACGCTGAACAGTTTCCCGTGTGTATAAAGAATGGTCCACCACCCAAAGCACATCCAGCCAACTTGACACAACTGTGGGAAGCATTGGAGTCAACATGAGGAACGCTTGACACCTTGTAGAGTCCATACCCCGACAAATTGAGGCTGTTCGGAGTGCAAAACAGGCGGGGGGTTCAACTCAATATTAAGGTGGTGTTCATAATGTTTTGTATACTCAGTGTATGTTGCCACTTCAGAAAGCACATTTTGTACTGGTCGTCTTCTAGTGGAAGACAAGCCTGCTTATTTAAGTATCGTTGCACAGGAAATCACAACACATGGGCATTTGTAGATGGGATAAGGGCTAGGAGTGATATAAGCATGCATGCATGCAGGCAGGCAGGCAACGAACACATGCACACACACAATTTAGACAGCAACATTGGATAATGCTTGGCACAATTCAAAATACAGATTAGGCTACTGAATAGGCTAGGAGAACATGTTTTATATCCAAGAGTAAGGGGGATTCATCCAAGGCCTACATCTGACCTTTACAGTGAACCAAGTTATCACCAGACAACCTGAGCTCTAATGTCTCTCTCATCAACGCACCTACTGACAATTAAAAACACAACTCCAGGGCTGGCAGAAACCCAGCAGTGTAGTGCTGCAGTGGGGCCTCGCCTCTCCCGGCAGCGGCAATAATCTAAAACACATGGCGAAACAGATGACTTTTTTTTCTCAGGTCTTTCATTACAGCTACCGACGGACGGATGCTGACTGTTGCGGAGACGGATGCTGACTTGCTGTGACCTCGGGCATGGGGCGGCTTCTACCAATTTCGCAACGCGAACGGCAGCCATCTGCACTGTTGGACCTCCCGCCTCGCTCACCCCGTAGGACACAGTACACAGAGATCCGGACGTTTTCACATAGTGATTAATCACAGCGGACACGCTGCGCTGAACATGGCCAATCACCTCTATTAGCCCGGGAACCGCCGCCAACACAAGGCGAGACAGAGGAGACTTTGTTGGCGAGAACACAGGTCATTGTCCGCCGGTCGCGGCCGTGACGCCTGGGTCCGTTTTGCGGACATGAAGTGGACATTGTGCGGGACTTGTTTAGACAACCTTGCCGTGCAAGGCCATGTATTTCCTCCCCAGTATAGGCTACGTTTCCCCATTTCATATTTTGCCGCGAGATTAATGTTTCATGAATGTTTCATATTAGGCCTACATGCAAGGAGACGATTAAAAAAGGCACTTAGCAAAGCAGCAGGAATGGCATCTGGGGCGGCCTCCACGTCAATAATTGGCACATAAAAGTTGTTTTGCACATTGATACTCTAACCTTAACTTCTTGACTTTTAATTATATATCACTTTCTCTGAAGGGTCCGTGGCGGGGATTCGATGACAAAAAGCCAGGTTTCAATTAATTTAATTTCTATAGTTTAATCCAAATCCAAGTAGCAGCAGCAAAAACTTTAGTGGCACAACAGGTTTACATCTCCATCACTCTCCTTCTTTGTCACAGCTGACGGGTGATTCTAAAACTAGGAAAGATTCCACTCTGGAATGTTATATTTTCAATATTCATGTTTAGATTTTTCTATATTCATAAATTTAGAAAATTGTTATTTAAATCAAAATAGCCTAATACTCATATTACAGCGCAAGCGGCAAAGCTTCATTTGACACAAATGTGTCCTTTGTAGCACATACAGATGAAACATTATGGAGTCTTAAAGGAGGCCTGGGTAAGGCCAAAATGTCACAAATGTTCCAATTTAAAAACATAAGAGAAATAATTAATTTAAGATACGAATATCAAATATACCTTAAGTCACAATTCTTTCTCCAAAAGGACCCTTCGATGGATAAAATTGTGAAAATCCAAAAGATCATGGTCTTGTTTTGTTATAGTTTGGTGAGGAATCCCCCATCTCTCAGACGAATCTCCTCATGCGCAGGTGAGCATGACATTATCGATCATCGTCTGCTACTGGAAAAATGTGTGTGTTATGGCTTCAGAATACAGAGGGTGTTCTTTAATAGAAGCCTCTCAAACATAATCCAGGTAGAATCAGGAATTCCCCAGGGCAGCAGTCTAGGCCCCTTGTTTTTTTCCATCTTTACTAACGACATGCCACTGGCTTTGAGTAAAGCCAGTGTGTCTATGTATGCAGATGACTCAACACTATACATGTCAGCTACTACAGCAACTGAAATAACTGCAACACTTAAAGAATGGGTGGCAAGGAATAAGTTAGTCCTGAATATTTTCAAAACTAAAAGCATTGTATTTGGGTCAAATCATTCACTAAACCCTAAACCTCAACTACATCTAGTAATGAATAATGTGGAAATTGAGCAAGTTGAGGTGACTAAACTACTTGGAGTAATCCTGGATTATAGACTGTCATGGTAAAAGCAAATTGATAAAACAGTTGCTAAGATTGGGAGAAGTATGTCCATAATTAAGCGCTGCTCTGCCTTCTTAACACTATCAACAAGGCAGGTCCTACAGGCCCTAGTTTTGTCGCACCTAGACTACTGTTCAGTAGTGTGGTCAGGTGCCACAAAGAGGGACTTGGGAAAATTGCAGTTGGCTCAGAACAAGGCAGTACGGCTGGCCCTTAAAAGCACACGGCGAGCTAACATTGATGACATGCATGTCAGTCTCTCCTGGCTCAGAGTGGAAGAGAGATTGACTTCATCACTGCTTGTTTTTGTGAGAGGTGTCGACGAGCTGAATGTACCGAGCTGTCTGTTTGTAATACTGGCACACAGCTCGGACACCCATGCATACCGCACTTTGACATGCCACCAGAGGTCTCTTCACAGTCCCCAAGTCCAGAACTGACTATGGGAGGTGTACAGTACTACATAGAGCCATGACTTCATGGAACTCTATTCCACATCAGGTAACTGATGCAAGCAGTAGAATCAGATTTAAAAAAGAGGTACAAATACACCTTGTGGAACAGCGGGGACTGTGAAGAGACATACACACAGACACTCACTCTACACACACGTACACATGGATGTTGTATTGTAAATATGTGATAGTGGAGTAGTGGCCTGAGGGAACACACTAAATGTATTGGGTAAAGTGTTATGAAATATGTCATTTTAAATTGTATATAACTGCCTTAATGTTGCAGGACCCCAGGAAGAGTAGCTGCTGCCTTGGCAGGAACTAATGGAGATCCTTAATAAATACAAATACAAATGAGAAGGATAGCCTACTGTCAAAATAAATCCCTAACAAATTCTCAATGGCAATGACATATTAATAGTCTCAGATACACATTACATATTTCTGATTCTGATTATAAAACATTTCTTATTTCAAAACCATGGCTTCTTATGGGGCGGCAGGTAGCCTAACGGTTAAGAGTGTTGGGCCAGTAACCGAAAGGTCTCGGGTTTTGAATCCCTGAGCCGGCAAGGGGGAAAAGTCTGCCATTCTGCCCTTGATCAAGGCAGTCAACCCCCAACAACAACTGCTCCCCGGGAGCTGATGACGGGGGACGTCGATTAAGGCAGCAGACCCGCACACCTCTCTGGTTCAGAGGGGTTGGGTTAAATGCGGAAGACACATCTCGGTTGAATGCATTCAGTTGTGCAACTGACTAGGTATCCCCTTTCCCTGCTTTCAAGACCAGATAAGAGGACAAGATTGGCCTACCTGAAGTGTGAGGTGACCAATTCAGGACTGTACGCAGCTAAAGGGCTGCTGGTTGCTCTGGTTATAGACATCCAGGCTGTCATACAGAAGGTTCAGGAACAATATCCACAAATTATCTCAGAGTAGGAGTGTTGATCTAGGATCAGTCCAGAAGACCTTATTATGATCTAAAAGGCAAAACTGATCCTAGATCAACACTCCTATTCAAATTGCTTTGTGAATACGGGCCCTGATCCTCATCTACCTCCTGAGTAGGGGTCTGAAGTCATCTCAGTTCACTGTTCATCACATTGTGTTAGCCTACCTCACAACCTGTATACCGGGGTGGAAACTCAGTCTGGAAACCCACCAATGTAAAATCCTTGAATTCACCTTAAAGATATATTCTTTACATGTCAAAATTATTTCCCTCCCAGAATCCCCCATGGCTGTATATAACACAAATTACCACTGCCATATATTTTGTATGTTTAGCCAGTTTCATCAAATGCCAGCAACATTTGCCGACATTTTCCTCTGCAGGAACCCATGACAGAGGCATGGCCCATTGGCAAGGAGATGATGCAGTCGTCTGGATTCTTAATACAATGAAATAAGCCTGGGGTAGTAGGACTTAACTTACGTCCTAACTATAGGCTCCATCCCTATACTATACCCTCCCAGGCCAACCAATGACTGCGCCCCTACCAGTCAGGTGAAATCCATAAATTAGGGCCAAATGAATTCATTTCAATTGACTGATTTCCTTCTATGAACTGTACCTCAGTAAAATCTTTGAAATTGTTGCATGTTGCCTTTCTATTTTTGTTCAGTATATATATAGCTAACCTACAACTTATTATCGCGTTCACTGTCAAACCTACACTGCCGTGCAACCATTCAGAGACCCAAATACTGTACACATTCATGGTGGAACATTTGTTGGTGGATGATCAGACCATAAAGTGTATACGGTTGTGTTCAGCTGTGTTTTCCCCCACCTAAAAGATTTTGGCTCCTATCGGTTTCAATTGACAATTGTGATGCCAGACACAGGCCTGGATGTTGCTTTGGGGGCCCATTGGAAATTAAACTTGAGTAAACACTGGCCTAAGGGACCTTGGCTAGATAACATTTAAGTGAACCAGTTATGTAGCGTTGTCAGTTACCTGCATTGCTGTCAATGCTCATCCTGGACTGGTCAGTCCACGGAACAGCTCCAGATCGCTCCCAGACAAAACTGGAGGCGGCAATGCCGGCGAAGACAGCGAGTCGTGCCAATCAAAAGAGCTGTCAAAGAAGGTATTCAGTGGCACGCTAGGAAGTCCACAGTACGCCAGCAGTTCCGCCAGTGGGGATGCCTTCAGGCTGGCAGACAAACAGGCGGGCGACGCAAGGGGGCAAGCGTCTTGGCAAAAACCTTGCGTTGGGTTGGCATGCCTTTCGGTCGAGTAGAGCTGGCATCTCTAGGCCACTACCAGACTGCCCCTCTCTCCAGTCCGGTAGTCGAGAGAGAACCCACACCGTCATGCTGTGGAACAAACGTAGCATTGGCGAGGAGAAAGGCTGTTTTTGAAAAGTGTCTTGTCTCTAAAGTCTATAAAGGCTTTGTAGTGAATGGGGTTGTAAATAGGCGTTGTGAATCACAATGAATCGCGGCCTGCTGAGCTTTGGGGATCAGATGGGTTTAATCAGATGGTTTTAATTAATAGCAGACGTTTGATAGCCAACTCGGCTATTGAAGGGATGGGGCGGGATAATGCGGTGCGCGCCAAGGTTTCACCGTTTGCTTTTTTGTTTAGTTCCAGCGCCCACTGAGGCACAGATAAGCAGACTAATCGATGTTTATCGTAAAGAGAACTGTCAGTCACACATCTATCCTGGTCTTTACCATTAAAATTGTGTGTAGTTACCTTCAATAATTGCCCCTTGGGGATGAATAGAGTAGATGGAATTAAAACTGTAATCTCCCCTGGCCCATAAACTATCTGCAAAATGGGAATTTTAATTGACATTTTAATCAATTATCTCATTTGAGCAGACAAAGGCAATCTAATACAGACGAGAGACCAATAATAATAAAAAAAATCTCAAAAGTAATTAAATGTAAAGTCTTATTGTAACCCCAGAGGTGGTGCTTGTTGCTTTAGCGGTCAAACCCTGCCATCAAACGTTACACAGGGGGACTAAGTAGACTACAGATGCTCTTCTCTTTGAAGAAACATGGGCGCCTGTGGTAGAACAAAGTAACAGCTGAACAACATAAGTAGTTTGTTGGAAAATAAGAACCATGACAACCTCTGATTGACCTGCATGTTAGAACTCAAGACGCATGACTTCAATTATAGACAAAGACCCAGAAAGAACATCTACAAAGACCCAATAAAGGACTTCAACAAAGACCCAACAAAGGACTTCAACAAAGACCCAATAAAGGACTTCAACAAAGTACTTCATCAAAGGACTTCAACAAAGACCCAACAAAGACCCACAAAGGACTTCAACAAAGACCCAACAAAGGACTTCAACAAAGACCCAACAAAGACCCACAAAGGACTTCAACAAAGACCCAGAAAGGACTTCAACAAAGACCCAGAACTTCAACGCATAATGAGTAGCTAAGACCAGAAATGAAAACCGTCGCACATCCCAAAGACCCCCAGTATAACTTTTCCAAATGGACTGGCATGTCTTGTGTGACGCGAGGGCACCACCCGGTGGAGATGTTGTATGAGTGCACTAACGGAGGTTAACCCTTATCAATATATAGAACTGGTAAGCTGACCTCATTGTCAATTCAAACTATTAAAGAAATGGTATGAAATGGGTTTTAAGTATCAAAAGTTCCCATTCCAAATAAAACAATATTCCAGTAGACTTTTCAACATCCCCAAAAATCATTGGAGGTGTCAGGTGAAAAGCAACTAGAGAACATATAAACATTAGCCTTGTCCCAGATCTGTTTGCGTTGCCAACTGCTGTGGTCATTGTCAAACCCCTATTGGAGTTGGTAAGATGGCACAAACCGATCTGGGACTAGGCTACGGCAACACAGCAGTGCAGAGATAACACAATTCAGTCTTGCGAGTCGCCAGCACAAAAGGTAGTAGGACATCATACAGCAAAGATAATTTTTAATGGTCCCAAATATTTCTGAACAACTAAGTATACACTCATGTAAAAGAAAACAAAAAAAAATGAGAAGATATGACAAAATTGATCACATCTAGAATTCCACTCAATCTTTAATCAAGACGGGATTACAAATTATTTTTCCCAAAAAATCTGCAGTTTCAAAGGGCAAAAAAGGGTCAAACTAGCTCAACCTACTGAGGTCTTTAAAAACCTGTTCAAGTGCGACTGAAAATGTCCTGAACATGTAAAGGCTGGGTTGTTTACAAAAACATGAGAGAGGGAGAGATGGTCAGAGAGAGAGAGAGAAAGAGCAAGAGAAAGAGAGAGAGAGTAAAAAGACAAAATAAGAAACTGCTGGCTTTTTTCTATCAAGAGGAAGAACTTCCCTCTGAGCGACGACATCAAAAGGAAAAACAGACAGCGTTTTCGCCGCGCCGGTGTCTGCTGTCTCCCGTCTGGTCCTAGAAACTAACTTGGTTAAAAAAAAAAACGAAAAAACAACAAAAAACGGACAGAGAAAAGGGGGGGGAGAATGTAGCGGATGGAGGAGAGAGAGAGAGGAGCTGAGAGGAGGAGTCAGCGTAGGGGGTGAGTGGTGGTGGTTCTGCTTCTGGATTGGCCGGCCCCATTTTGGGGGTCGCTGCAATGTCCTTCCCTGAGTGGGGGGTTGGGGGTGGGGCAGTGAGTCATGGTCTGAGCCCGCGAGCTCTTTGGGGTTTTAGTTTGTAGCGAGTGTGTGTGTAGATAAATGTGATATTTTAGCTTTGTTGAATTAGAAATCGTCAGTCCGCCCCTTTTATCTGACGCCAATATCGGAAATAGTATTTTCTCCACGCCTTTCTCTCTTGTCCGTTCGTTTGCTGCGTTCGCTCCTAGCTCCACGGCCTCCAGATTGGCACTTGTATATTGGGATTAGTCCGAGGAGACGCGTTTCCATTCATAGTCCACTCCTCAAAAAGAGCCACCATTGAAAACCAAGGGGGTGGGGTCATTCATGGTTTTAACAGTTTTTGTTAGTTTTCTGTGCCTATCGTGGGATCGGTGGAAAATAGTCTGGCGCTCGGAGAGAGGAACAATATTAACGTTTTTTTATTTTTATTATTAGGAGCTCAGCTTGGACTTCTTGGACAGGGGCGGAGTCTCCTCTTTACTCTCGCCGTCCTCTTCCTCCTCGTCGTCGTCGGGGTAGTCCACCAGCCCCACCAGACCTCCCTGAGAGAGATGGAGAGATAATTCATCTATTCAGATCTGATCTTCAGATTTAAAGAAGAAACAAAAATAACTACTAAACTCCAGACCTGGGGGCCACATCAGGACCACAAGCTACTTTCTTGGGGCCCACAGACTGATATCTGCTTCCCATCCAGAGGACTTCTTCCCTATTGGAATCAACCCAATGCACAACTACGTTTATTACTATCGCATATTACATGCCACATATCTTTGGAGTAACCATAGACCACATACGCTGGCACAACAATCTACATAACGGCTGCAATAAGTCCAACCACTAACATAGAATGCTAGCAAATATGTTAATGAGCACCTAACACCACACAAATAATATTTTGCACAATGTTGGCATTACTCAAAATGGCCACCTATAACAGCAGCAAGATGGGTGTTGGCCCCCAGGTAATTTGAGTTTGAGACTCCTGCATTAGACTGTGCAAAGCTAGCAGACACCTCACCTTTCAAGGAGGGATAGTTCATCCAAATAATGCTAATTTGGGGTAAAACTACTGGTTTTTGGTTTGCAAATGCTAAAAGTCAGCGGTTGTTGGCAGTTGCTCTGTAAACAAACCCAAAGTGTGGATTGCAGTCTGTCCTTCTCCAGACTGCTTTCAAGGTAAGGAAAACAAAATGTCCATTTTATACTATGGGTAAACTATCCCTGTCTTCTGTAACACCTAAACTACTAAACCACCTCCCAAACCCCCCCAAAATCACCCCATTATTATGCACAGAATGAAGACTACTGACAAACTGGGGGGGTTACCTGGATTTTCATTTTCCATCGGGAAACATTGAACAAATATTTTCTGTTGTTCCGTGCCTTAAGGAACACATGGAGGTGGGTTAGCTACTACTACCCACCTTGGTGGTGACTGCTGTCGGGGGCGAGCCCTTGGTCCCTGACCCTGGCGATCCTGGGGAGCCTGGCGAGCCGGGGTGCAGCGAGGCGGAGGAGGGCGGGCTGGACAGGCTGGTCTTGGTAGTGGAGCCGGAGAAGGACAGCTTGAAGCTGGGGCTCTGGCGGCCCGACAGACTACTGGACTTGCCCAGAACTTCCTTGTCGTCTGAGTCTTTCACTGTGGGGCCGAGAGACCGAGATACAGACAGTTGTAGGCCGTCAGTTTGACCGTTTTTAAAGACGCAAGACACGACTTACTTCGTTCTCAGTACATAGAGTATGTCAGCTACCGTCGAATGTATGAGCTGCGCTTACATTTTGTTTACTCAGAGCAACAGAACCAATTGCATAATCCCAAAAGTACAAATTCCAAGCCAAAACAGGTGTAACCTAAAAACTGTATTTCACATAACATGTATTTGAACCAGGCCAGTTCTGCCAGCAATTCATGCATTCTTTCCCTGCGACCTACGTTTCTTCCTCTCCATGAACTTGCTGATGGGGTCCATGAGGTCTTCGTTCTCCGCGGCGCCGCTAGTCTTGGTGGTCTTGTTGTCCGAGGGGGGCACCACCGCCTCGCCGTCCTCCAGCTCGTCCTCGTCCGCGTTGAACCACATCTCCTCGTCGTCGTCCAACGTCCGTGCGTCCCGGCGGAAGCGGTGGTTCCTCAGGATGGACCGCATGCTGTGTGAAGGGAGGTGACCAACGGTTACGCCTGACCGTGACTGTAGAGTCGACTTACAGATACATCATGAATAGCAATCAATAAGAACCGGCGGATTCCAAACTGTAAAATGTTTTAAACCATTGGTAAAGCCAATAGTGGAGGGGCATAACTATAACGGCCCCCATGCACTTTTCACAAATTGCCATGTTCTCATTACTGTACAGTGCTCTCCGTTACTCTTTTCTCGTACAGTCATCAGCACAGTGCACATGATCCCAATTCTAGCTTCAAGACGCCGGCAATTAGAAAAAACTAAAAAGTAGATTGTGCTGATTTATTGGCACATTGTACCATGTTGCCTGCCGTAGTTTAAACAGTCAGTGGACAGCGCTAAAACAATGACATATCTTTTAATTCTGCCATCTTTATGCATTTTCGACCATTAGATCGAGTCGCGGCAAAAGACAGTAGCACTAGCCAATCGGATTCCTTCAAAGCCAAAAAACGACCACTCACTCACCCTGTAGCTAACGGCAGTCATTCCCAAACAACCACAGATAGAACGCCCACCACCAACTCCAAACATCACTAGCAGAATTTTGATTCCATCTGTCCTTCCATCCATTAAATCACTCATCCAACCATTGTCAATACATTACCTGTCCAGTTTGGGGTTGTCAATACATTACCTGTCCGCTTCGGGGTTGTCAATACCTTACCTGTCCAGTTTGGGGTTGTCAATATATTACCTGTCCAGTTTGGGGTTGTCAATATACACTGCTCAAAAAAATAAAGGGAACACTTAAACAACACAATGTAACTCCAAGTCAATCACACTTCTGTGAAATCAAACTGTCCACTTAGGAAGCAACCCTGATTGACAATAAATGTCACATGCTGTTGTGCAAATGGAATAGACAACAGGTGGAAATTATAGGCAAATAGCAAGACGCCCCCAATAACGGACTGGTTTTGCAGGTGGTGACCACAGACCACTTCTCAGTTCCTATGCTTCCTGGCTGATGTTTGGGTCACTTTTGAATGCTGGCGGTGCTTTCACTCTAGTGGTAGCATGAGACGGAGTCTACAACCCACACAAGTGCCTCAGGTAGTGCAGCTCATCCAGGATGGCACATCAATGCGAGCTGTGGCAAGAAGATTTGCTGTGTCTGTCAGCGTAGTGTCCAGAGCATGGAGGCGCTACCAGGAGACAGGCCAGTACATCAGGAGACGTGGAGGAGGCCGTAGGAGGGCAACAACCCAGCAGCAGGACTGCTACCTCCGCGTATGTGCAAGGAGGAGCAGCACTGCCAGAGCCCTGCAAAATGACCTCCAGCAGGCCACAAATGTGCATGTGTCTGCTCAAACGGTCAGAAACAGACTCCATGAGGGTGGTATGAGGGCCCGACGTCCACAGGTGGGGGTTGTGCTTACAGCCCAACACCGTGCAGGACGTTTGGCATTTGCCAGAGAACACCAAGATTGGCAAATTCGCAACTGGCGCCCTGTGCTCTTCACAGATGAAAGCAGGTTCACACTGAGCACATGTGACAGACGTGACAGAGTCTGGAGACGCCGTGGAGAACGTTCTGCTGCCTGCAATATCCTCCAGCATGACCGGTTTGGCGGTGGGTCAGTCATGGTGTGGGGTGGCATTTCTTTGGGGGCCGCACAGCCCTCCATGTGCTCGCCAGAGGTAGCCTGACTGCCATTAGGTACCGAGATGAGATCCTCAGACCCCTTGTGAGACCATATGCTGGTGCGGTTGGCCCTGGGTTCCTCCTAATGCAAGACAATGCTAGACCTCATGTGGCTGTAGTGTGTCAGCAGTTCCTGCAAGAGGAAGGCATTGATGCTATGGACTGGCCCGCCCGTTCCCCAGACCTGAATCCAATTGAGCACATCTGGGACATCATGTCTCGCTCCATCCACCAACGACATGTTGCACCACAGACTGTCCAGGAGTTGGCGGATGCTTTAGTCCAGGTCTGGGAGGAGATCCCTCAGGAGACCATCCGCCACCTCATCAGGAGCATGCCCAGGCGTTGTAGGGAGGTCAAACAGGCACGTGGAGGCCACACACACTACTGAGCCTCATTTTGTCTTGTTTTAAGGCCATTACATCAAAGTTGGATCAGCCTGTAGTGTGGTTTTCCACTTTAATTTGAGGGTGACTCCAAATCCAGACCTCCATGGGTTGATAAATTTGATTTCCATTGATAATTTTTGTGTGATTTTGTTGTCAGCACATTCAACTATGTAAATAAAAAAGTATTTAATAAGATTATTTCATTCATTCAGATCTAGGATGTGTTATTTTAGTGTTCGCTTTATTTTTTTGAGCAGTGTATTACCTGTCCAGTTTGGGTTGTCAATATATTACCTGTCCAGTTTGGGGTTGTCCTGCCTCTCCCTCTGCTGTTCGTAGCGCAGCTTCAGTCCTTTAAAGGTCTGAACGTAGTTCACATCCTCCAGAGCCTTCCAGTAGTTCTCTACTATATGGGCTGTCAGGGACTTCACATCCTCCTGGGGGGAACGGGAGAGTATAGAGGGAGGGAGAAAGAGAGAGAGGGAAAAGGAGGAAGCGGGAGGGAGGAGAGGGTGGCAGGGTGGGATGGGAAGAGGGAGACCGTACCAGTTTTGTTTAATACAATGCACTGTGTCATGCATATACATACACATATACACACATATATACACACACACACACACATACATATAACACACACACACACACACACACACACACGTATTTCAAGGCCTACCTTCAAACTCAGTGACTCTTTGCATGACATCATGGGAAAATCAAAAGAAATCAGCCAAGACCTCAGAAATATTATTGTAGACCTCTACAAGTCTGGTTCATCCTTGGGAGCAATTTCCAAACACCTGAAGGTACCACGTTCATCTGTACAAACAATAGTACGCAAGTATAAACACCATGGGACCACGCAGCCGTCATACCGCTCAGGAAGGAGATGCGTTCTGTCTCCTAGAGATGAATGAACTTTGGTGCGAAAAGTGCAAATCAATCCCAGAACAACAGCAAAGGACTTGTGAAGATTCTGGAGGAAACAGGTACAAAACTATCTATATCCATAGAAAACGAGTCCTATATCGACATAAGCTGAAAGGCCGCTCAGCAAGGAAGAAGCCACTGCTCCAAAACCGCCATAAAAAAAGCCAGACTACGGTTTGCAACTGCACATGGGGACAAATGTCGTACTTTTTGGAGAAATGTCCTCTGGTCTGATGAAACAAAAATAGAACTGTTTGGCCATAATGACCATTGTTATGTTTGGAGGAAAAAAGGGGTGCTTGCAAGCCGAAGAACACCATCCCAACCGTGAAGCACTGGGGTGGCAGCATCATGCTGTGGGGGTGCTTTGCTGCAGGAGGGACTAGTGCACTTCACAAAATAGATGGCATCATGAGGAAGGAAAATGATGTGGATATTTTGAAGCAACATCTCAAGACATCAGTTAAAGCTTGGTCGCAAATGGGTCTTCCAAATGGACAATGACCCCAAGCATACTTCCAAAGTTGTGGCAAAATGGCTTAAGGACAACAAAGTCAAGGTATTGGAGTGGCCATCACAAAGCCCTGAACTCAATCCTATAGAAAATGTGTGGGCGGAAATGAAAAGGTGTGTGCGAGAAAGGAGGCCTACAAACCTGACTCAGTTACACCAGCTCTGTCAGGAGGAATGGGCCAAAATTCTCCCAAGTTATTGTAAGCTTGTGGAAGGCTACCCAAAACGTTTGACCCAAATTAAACAATTTAAAGGCAATGCTAACAAATACTAATTGAGTGTATATAAACTTCTGACCCACTGGGAATGTGATGAAAGAAATAAAAGCTGAAATAAATCACTCTCTCTACTATTATTCTGACATATCACATTCTTAAAATGAAGTGGTGATCCTAACTGACCTAAGACAGGGAATTGTTACTATGATTAAATGTCAGGAATTGTGAAAAACTGAGTTTAAATGTATTTGGCTAAGGTGTATGTAAACTTCCGACTTCAACTGTACATACAGTACCAGTCAAAAGTTTGGACACACCTACTCATTCCAGGGTATTTCATTATTTTTACTATTTTCTACATTGTAGAATAACAGTGAAGACACCAAAACTATGAACTAACACATATGGAATCGTGTAGTAACCAAAAAAAAGTATTAAACAAATCAAAATATATTTTATATTTGAAGTTCTTCAAAGTAGCCACCCTTTGCCTTGATGACAGCTTTGCACACTCTTGGTATTCTCTCAACCAGTTTCATGAGGTAGTCACCTGGAATGCATTTCAATTAACAGGTGTGCCTTCTTAAAAGTTAATTTGTGGAATTTCTTTCCTTCTTAATGCGTTTGAGCCAATCAGTTGTGTTGTGACAAGGTAGGGTTGGGTATACAGAAGATAGCCCTATTTGGTAAAAGACCAAGTGCATATTATGGCAAGAACAGCTCAAATAACCAAAGAGAAATGACAGTCCATCGTTACTTTAAGACATGAAGGTCAGTCAATACGGAACATTTCAAGATTTTTCAAAAAACATTAAGCGCTATGATGAAACTGGCTCTCGTGAGGACTGCCACCGGAAAGGAAGACCCAGAGTTACCTCTGCTGCAGAGGATAAGTTAATTAGAGTTAACTGCACCTCAGATTGCAGCCCAAATGAATGCTTCAGAGTTAAAGTAACAGACATCTCAACATCAACTGTTCAGAGGTGAAATCAGGCCTTCATGGTCAAATTGCTGCAAAGGAACCACTACTAAAGGACACCAATAAGAAGAAGAGACTTGCTTGGGCCGAGAAACACGAGCAATGGACTTTAGACCGGTGGAAATCTGTCCTTTGGTCTGACGAGTCCAAATTTAAGAAGCATGGAAGAGATGGTGTGATGGTTTGGGGGTGCTTTGCTGGTGATTTGTTTAACACTTTTTTGGTTACTACATGATTCCATATGTGTTATTTTATAGTTTTGATGTCTTCACTATTATTCTACAATGTAAAAAATAAAGAAAAACCCTTGAATGAGTAGGTGTTTCCAAACGTTTTGACTGGTACTGTATATACACATACATATATAACATTTTGTTCACAAATTTGTTTACATCCCTGTTAGAGAGCCTTTCTCCTTTGCCAAGATAATCCAACCACCAGACAGGTGTGGCATATCAAGAAGCTGATTAAACAGCATGATCATGACACAGGTGCACCTTGTGCTGGGGACAATAAAAGGCCACTCTAAAATGTAGTTTTGTCACACAACGCCACAGATGTCTCAAGTTTTGAGGGATCGTGCAATTGGCATGCTGACTGCAGGAATGTCCACCAGAGCTTTTGTCAGATAATTTAATGTTAAGTTCTCTACCATGAGCCACATGACCACGTGTAACTATGCCAGCCCAGAACCTCCACAAACAGCTTCTTTACCTGCTGTATCGTCTGAGACCAGCCACCCGGACAGCTGATGAAACTGAGTTTGCACAATGGAATAATTTCTGCACAAACTGTCAGAAACGGTCTCTGGGAAGATCATCTGCGTGCTCGTCACTCAGGGTCTTGACTGCCCCATGGTGGCGGTGAGGTTATGGTATGGGCAGGCATAAGCTACGGACAACGAACACAATTGCATTTTATCAATGGCAATTTGAATGCACAGAGATACCGTGACGAGATCCTGAGGCCCATTGTCGTGCTATTCATCCGCCACTCATGTCTCAGCATGTTAATGCACGGCCCCATGTCGGAAGGATCTGTAAACAATTCCTGGAAACTGAAAATGTCCTAGTTCTTCCATGGCCTGCATACTCACCAGACATGTCACCCATTGAGCATGTTTGGGATGCTCTGTATTGACGTGTACGACAGCGTGTTCCAGTTCCCGCCAATATCCAGCAACTTCGCACAGCCATAGAAGAGGAGTGGGATGACATTCCACAGACCACAATCAACAGCCTGATCAACTCTATGCGAAGGAGATGTGTCGCGCTGCATGAGGCAAATGGTGGTCATACCAGATACTGACTGGTTTTCTGATCCACGCCCCTACCTTTTCTTTTTAAGGTATCTGTGACCAACAGATGCATATCTGTATTCCCAGTCATGTGACATCCATAGATAAGGGCCTAATTTATTTATTTCAGTGTATATATTTGAAAATTACAATCAAAAGTTAATCACAAAAGGATGAGACATTGGAAGCGGAAGAAAACTCACCACGCGGACATACTCAAACATCTCTATGATGGCCGAGTTCATGAGGTTGTAGCGGGTACCGTTGTTGAGGAAAGCCTTGACCACGGGCTCAAACAGGAAGTTCCTTATGATGTAGCGGTTATAGAACTCGTCCTTCAGACCGATGATCCGCCGCATGAAGCGCAGCGCGCCTGGAGGAGAGGGTAAGAGGGAGACAGAACAGACAGACAGACAGACCGACAGTGAGAGTGAGAGTGAGAGTGAGAGAGAGAGAGAGAGAGAGAGAGAAGGGGAGAGAGTGGAGAAGGAGACAGGGAGTGTCAGCACTGTGTGACAATATAGCTTCCGTCCCTGTCTGCCCAAAGCAGAGTTAGACCCAGGGACCCTGCCACCCAAAGCCAGCCGTGCTAACTGACAGGCCAAGAGACTAGTCTATTACGTTGACTTTTGTGTCTAAGGGAAGGTAACGTCACTTGCACGATGGCCGTTACTCACGTTACTACTATCGCTAGCTACTAACTAGTGATTTCACATCAGCTATACAGTGCATTCGGAGAGTATTCAGACCCCTTTACTTTTTCCACTTTGTTATGTTACAGCCTTATTCTAAAATTGATTAAATACTTTTTCCCCCCTCAATCTACACACAGTACCCCATAATGACAAAGCGAAAACAGGTGTTTAGATATGTTTACAAATTCATTAAAAATAAAACAGAAATACCTTATTTATATAAGTATTCAAACCCTTGACAATGAGACTCAAAATTGAGCTCAGGTGCATCCTGTTTCCATTGATAATCCTTGAGATGTTTCTACAACTTTTAAAAAAGGCACACACCTGTCTATATAAGGTCCCACAGCTGACAGTGCATGTCAGAGCAAAAACCAAGCCATGAGGTTGAAGGAATTGTCCGTAGAGCTCCGAGACAGGATTGTGTCGAGGCATAGATCTGTGGAATGGTACCAAAAACAGTCTGCAGCATTGAAGGCCCCCAAGAACACAGTGGCCTCCATCATTCTTAAATGGAAAAGTTTGGAACCACCAAGTCTTCCTAGATCTGGCAGCCTGGCCAAACTGAGCAATCGGGGGAGAAGGGCCTTGGTCAGGGAGGTGACCAAGAACCCGATGGTCACTCTGACAGGGCTCTAGAGTTCCTCTGTGGAGATGGGAGAATCTTCCAGAAGGACAAATATCACTGCAGCACTCCACCAATCAGGCCTTTATGGTAGAGTGGCCAGACGGAAGCCACTCCTCAGTAAAAGGCACATGACAGCCTGCTTGGAGTTTGCCAAAAGGCACCTAAAGACTCTAAGACCATGAGAAACAAGATTTTCTGGTCTGATGAAACCAAGATTGAACTCTTTGGCCTGAATGCCAAGCGTCACGTCTGGAGGAACCCTGGCACCATCTCTACGGTGAAGGATGGTGGTGGCAGCATCATGCTGTGGGGATGTTTTTCAGCGGCAGGGACTGGGAGACTAGTCAGGATCGAGCGAAAGATGAACGGAGGAAAGTACAGAGAGATCCTTGATGAAAACCTGCTCCAGAGCGCTCAGGACCTCAGACTGGGGCAAAGGTTCACCTTCCAACAGGACAACAACCCTAAGCACACAGCCAAGACAACATAGGAGTGGCTCCGGGACAAGTCTCTGAATGTCCTTGAGTGGCCCAGCCAGAGCCCGGACTTGAACCCAATCGAACATCTCTGAAGACACCTGAAAATAGCTGTACAGCCATGCTCCCCATCCAACCTGACAGCTTGAGAGGGGAGAAACTCCCCAAATACAGGTGAATCCTCCATTTGCAACAATTACAGCCTTGCAGACCTTTGGAATTCTAGTTGTCAATTTGTTGAGGTAATCTGAAGAGATTTCACCCCATGCTTCCTGAAGCACCTCTCACAAGTTGGATTGGCTTGATGGACACTTCAGCTCAATAGGGTTGAGATCCGGTGACTGTGCTGGCCACTGCATTATAGACAGAATACCAGCTGACTGCTTCTTCCCTAAATAGTTATTGCATAGTTTGGAGCTGTGCTTTGGGTCATTGTCCTGTTGTAGGAGGAAATTGGCTCCAATCAAGCACCGTCCACATGGTATGGCATGGTGTTATAAAATGGAGTGATAGCCTTCCTTCTTCTAGATCCCTTTTACCCTGTACAAATCTCCCACTTTACCACCACCAAAGCACCCCCAGACCATCACATTGCCTCCACCATGTTTGACAGATAGCATCAAGCACTCCTCTAGCATCTTTTCATTTGGTTTGCGTCTCACAAATGTTCTTCTTTGTGATCCGAACACCTCAAACTTCGATTCGTCTGTCCATAACACTTTTTCCTATCTTCCTCTGTCCAGTGTCTGTGTTCTTTTGCCCATTTTTTTTATTTTTATTGGCCAGTCTGAGATATGGCTTTTTCTTTGCAACTCTGCCTAGAAGGTCAGCATCACGGAGTCGCCTCTTCACTGTTGACGTTGAGACTGGTGTTTTACGGGTACTATTTAATGAAGCTGCCAGTTGAGGACCTGTGAGCCGTCTGTTTCTCAAACTAGAAGCTGTAATGTATTTGTCCTCTTGCTCAGTTTTGCACCGGGGCCTCCCACGCCTCTTTCTATTCTGGTTATAGCCAGTTTGCGCTGTTCTGTGAAGGGAGTAGTACACAGCGTTGTACGAGATATTCAGTTTTTTTTGCAATTTCTCACATGGAATAGCCTTCATTTCTCAGAACAAGAATATACTGACGAGTTTCAGAAGAAAGATCTTTGTTTCTGGCCATTTTGAGCCTGTAATCGAACCCACAATTACTGATGCTCCAGATACTCAACTAGTCTCCAGAAGGCCAGTTTTATTGCTTCTTTAAATCAGCACAACAGTTTTCAGCTGTGCTAACATAATTGCAAAATGGTTTTCTAATGATCAACTAGCCTTTTAAAATGATAAACTTGGATTAGCAAACACAACGTGCCATTGGAACACAGGACTGATAGTTGCTGATAATGGGCCTCTGTACGCCTATGTAGATATTCCATAAAAAATCAGCCGTTTCCAGCTACAATAGCCATTTACAACATTAACAATGTCTACACTGTATTTCTGATCAATTCGATGATATTTTTTTAAAAATGCTTTTCTTTCGAAAACAAGGACATTTCTAAGTGACCCCAAACTTTTGAACGGTAGTGTGTATATATAGGCTGATTATTAATTATTATTCACTCGAAAATGTTGATTATTTTGGTTTCTGTTACAAAGTAGGGCTATGCCATTGCCCTTTTAAGATGCCATTGCCCCTTTAAGAGCTATGTTGCGAAGCTGCGCCTAACATGCTTGAACTCCGGTTGTACCTGCACTTGCAAAACGATGCCACTCGAGCAAGAGAAAGATAAATAAACGTGGTAGCAATGGAAAACTGGGATCCCACTCTTTTTTAAAAGGCCAAAAACTGCTCACAAAATACATTTGCGTAAACTGCTTTCAAAAGTGTTTTCCTGCGATTGCATTAAGAATGGTTGTGCATTGACTGCTCGTCAGAATACGTTTCCCTCCCTATGGCTCTCGCAACTTGAATGCGCCTCGAGGGGAATATTTATCTCACATAGAACACACAAGCCGACTAGGTAAACTATTCTACTATGGGGTTGTCTGATTTCGTTTTAATAACATTACATTGCAAAAATAGTAGCACTGGAAAGTTCCATCCTGAGTGATAAAGACTAGGCTATACATCGCTGTCTGAGTGATGCGCATTATAGATTAATACATTAATTCCCTTCATCTGAACATTGGAGTGTCAGCAACAATCGTGCATGTCAGTTCAGTGCATACAGCGTAAGAGAAAATAAAATATTTGACATATACATTTATTTGGGAATATATTTAGTAGAACAGAGATGCTTATGTATTAGGCCAAACTACACCCCCCCAATGTACTGTATATGTGTGTGTGTGAGTGCATTATGATTGTTATGAACACACCTATCCCCAAACACACACTGTTAAACACCCCCCCCCCCACCCCAGATATTTTTTCTTGCGGATCTACAAAAAAAAAACGACCTCTCCAGAATCCATATGACGGAAATCCGTCACAGTAACAGCGAACTTTAACCCCTGACTATACAGTGTGTATGTATGTATATAGGGGACTCACAAAGGGCCAGGAAGGCGTGCTGCGAGGCGGTGAGAACCAGGACCCGGCGCAAGACGTCCTTGTTGATGATGTAGTTCTTGATGTGGTACGTGTGGTGCTCCACACAGAACGTCAGCAGCTCCAGGATCAGCGCCAACAGCTGAGACGTCTGGAAGTCATCTAAAGGGGGAGAGTGTTAACGGTGTGCGTTTGGGGGGAGGGGTGTGTGTGTTCATACCCATCATAAAGCACACACACACACATACAGTACAGTGGCTCATATGGAGTGTGTGTGTATAACTTTCAGTGAATGTGTCCATCATCATGATAATCAGAGAACTCACACATTTACAGCGGAACTTTAAAATGTATGGTTTATTTGGCCAGGGACAGATACACGAACACATACATACAGGGGATTGATGGACTCACCTTTGCTGAGTTTGTCGTCCGTGGTGTTGGCCAGCAGAGGAGCAGAGAGGACGTGCATGCAGTGCTTGTAGAAGAAGCTCAGGAACTCAGTCTTCTCAGTTTTCTGCAGGAGGACCAGAGACAAACTGTTGCAAACAGGCGCTCTAGACCAGGGGTTCTCAAACCGCTCGTCTGGGACGCAAGGCAGTTCCACAGCTAGCACACCTGATTCAACTTGTCAACTAATCATCAAGCCCTTCATTAGATGAATCAAGTGTAGCTAGTTAAGGGCTACAACAAAATTGTGAAATGTCTGGGGGTCCCAGAGGAGAGGTTTAAATACCACTGGTCTAGAGGAAGTGCCTAGGGAGTTAATAGTTTTTGGCTTACACTGGGTTTGGGTTTTAAGTTGCGTTCCCACCAAGTGATCTCCTTAGTTGCACATACTGGCATGCACCTACATTTCTGTGTGAAGCCCTAGGTGCGGTGCGTGGTGGAGTCACAAAACAGTCACAGAGCCACTATGAAGTATGCCTAGTAGATTTTAAATCCAGCCCAGGGAGGAGCTAGGAGTCGATTCCAGCCACTATCTCGGGGTCAGAGGAGAGAGGTGTCGTCTCAGGGTCAGAGGAGAGAGGTGTGGTCTCGGGGTCAGAGGAGAGAGGTGTCGTCTCGGGGTCAGAGGAGAGAGGTGTCGTCTCGGGGTCAGAGGAGAGAGGTGTCGTCTCGGGGTCAGAGGAGAGAGGTGTCGTCTCGGGGTCAGAGGAGAGAGGTGTCGTCTCGGGGTCAGAGGAGAGAGGTGTCGTCTCGGGGTCAGAGGAGAGAGGTGTGGTCTCGGGGTCAGAGGAGAGAGGTGTGGTCTCGGGGTCAGAGGAGAGAGGTGTGGTCTCGGGGTCAGAGGAGAGAGGTGTGAGAGGCAACTAGACTTTTGTTGGCGATGACCAGCATGTTCCCGGGGTGAGGGGTGTTAGCTCAGGGTGAAAGGGGTAAGGAAGGGGTGAGAGGTTAACAGGTAAGAAGCGAGGCGCTCTACTCACGTTGGCGGTAGCCAGCATGTTCTCGGGGTCCACCAGGGTGCGCAGCAGGCCCATCAGCTGCACGGCGCCACCCAGCTCGGGGTCCGTGTCACAGATCATGTGCTCGATGATCAGGTTGATCAGCAGAATGTCCTGGGAAAGACACGGTGGGAGATACAAGAGAGACTTTAGACAGACACCATTAGCACTGCTCCCCTAGGGACAGAACTAGGATCAGCTTCCCCTCCCCCAAGACGAACCTTAACCATTAGTAGGGGAAATGCAAAACTGATCCAAGATCAGTGTCTAGAGGCAATATCACCACTAGCACTCATGCTACGTTTAAAAACATATAGGTGACTCAAAGAATGTCAGAAGTGGACTACCCAATGTTGCATGTCAGTTTGCTTGGCTGGCTGGTTTGAAGAACATGCTAGCTTAGCTACATCCAAAAATCCAAATTGAATATATATGGCGCTTTGTACAGCCAAACTTCCTAGCTAGACTGTAGGAGATGTTGCTAAACATATCCTGATGATAAACATTAAAATGAGCCTAGTTATTGTTTGAGTTAGCTTAAGACTATTCATGATGACTAACAGAAGGCAAAAGGTTAAACGTTTTAGGCATCATTGTCTCATTGCAAACAATGACATCAGGTTTCGTCCTGGCATGATGAGTCGCCTATGTGAACTCAGCATCATGCACAATGGTGGCATTCCAGGTCATCTTTATTGCAGTCAAGCTGTACAAATTACCAAAGGATTCAGGATCACAATGCCTGTAAAAGTGTTTAACATCTCAGGAACCTCATTGATGGGATATAAGCCTAGAAATCTCCTGAAATGCACAGCAGCGCAACAGCAAAAAACGACAACCTGGAACGCCAGCACTCATAATGTTCCAACCAGGGGTTGGAACCAGTTCAGGGAACAGAACACCGGAAAATAACAACATTTTCAGGAACGGAAACAGAACCGAAAGTGATCTCTAGTGTTCCGGAACAGAACCCTTATTTTAAAATCTTGAGAACCGGGTAATAATGTTCCGATACTAGTAATGGCCTAAACATCATGATGTTCAACGCTTCAAGCCCGGTCCCCTCCATGTCCACCCCTGTTTATCGCTCTCTTCCCACCTCTGAAATGTCACTTGTATTACCAATCAAACACGTAAACAACTAGCTTACCCATTCCATAGCAAATTGCTCTATCCGCGCTAATTGCCTCAAGGGGCAGAACAAGATGTTCTTTAGAAACGACCCAGATGCCCATACGGTACGACCTCAAGAGATATTAACATGTTGGGAATGGAGGTCGATTGTCGATCGGAACACTGAAATATCCGTAACTTTGAAATTCACTTAAAAACCAAAACAAGCATTGATTTCATTTAGGCCTAGCCCAATACTGTGAATGTCTGATGCGTTTTAACACACGCAACATTTATGTTTGTCTGTAGCCGATACAGAAGTCTGTTTTTTGTTTGTTTTATATTTGTCCCATTTCGATAGTCCATAACTCTGAGGTTAGCATCTCGGATGTCCTACTATGGGGGATGCATTCATTAGACGAAGACCGTAGCAGATTCAGTTCCAAACTTTTTTCAACGCAAACCGTTTACGCCAAATGGAAAACATTTTGCAATGACCCGTTCCTATAGGACAAATTCAGGCAGGTCCCTCTCCGCTTAATTCCGTTTGGTTCATAGTAAACACATCCATGGTATAGGGTGAAAGCTGTACTCACGTCGTCATTCTGCTGGGACTCCTGCATGACAAACTCTCGTACCATAGAGGGGTTGTACTCCACCAGATAGGAGAAGATATCGGTGGCCGCGCCGCGCACCTGCACATCATCCATCCCCTGGTGGAACGCACACAGAACACAATGGAATAGAATATTAAGGAGTAGAACAGAGTAGACTGGAATAAAACAACATTATTATAAAGTAGTTGGTAAAGGAAAAAACATCTAAGTTTGTTAGTAATTGTTAAAGGCTGATGGCACCTTAGTACGCTGGTCAAAACGATCAGCCAAACGCTTGAATGGAACGGTCCCAAAAGTGCCTTTCCATGTCTAACCCTAATGCCCAAGCTTAATCAATTACATTTTGATTGATTGTTTTTATTCCAGTGTCATACACCTATTGGTGGGGCCAGCTCATTGGTGGCCAGCTTACATGGGCTTATAAGACACTATTATTTATTTACGTGCAGAAAACACAAAACTAAATTACATGACCGCTAAATACTGCACCAATCCCCTCTTCCCCAAAACACATGTAAATATTAAGACTATAAATTGTGGCTTCCTGTATTATACTGATGCTAAAATGTTTATTCTGTTCTACTGAGACATTTACTTTATGTTCGTATTCTCATATTTTATTATTTCTTATTGTTGTTGCATTGTCCAGAAGGTTCCTGCAGGTAAGCTTCTCATTGGACGGTGTATGCCATACATACGACTAATAAAACTTTAAACTTACACACAGACCATAATCACGGCAAGAACAGCTGCCATTTTGTCACATTTTACAAACAATACATTTGTCCTTCTCCCCCAGACTATGACAAAATCCTCAAACACTTTCAAGTATTTGACATGTGTATGACCCAGGTCTGGAGTGCTGTGTGTGCTCTCACCAGTACCACCTCTAGTGCAGGGAGAACGCCCATGTTCGACAGCGTCTTGAAGAAGGCTTCTCTGTTTTGAGGTTGCAACGTCTGGGAGAAGGCGCAGAACTCCTTCAGGAAGTTTACCTGTGGGGAAGAGAACTTCATGTTAGCCCATGACTACTATACAGGGTGTGAGAAAAGTGGTAATATTTGACCATTTTGTCAGAATAAACCCTTGTGCTTGATTGACATTATAAGGCCTGGTTATGAGACCTAGCTTGGTCGGGTATATAGTGGGAATCCGGCATTAGTGGCGTCTGTGCTGATGTCAGTTGGCGTACCAGTTCGTATCGCTTGTCGTCGTCTGTGGACTCGTCTGTGAGCTGTGCAAAGAGGTCGGTCAGGAACTTCTCATCATCCTGACCGGGAAGGAAAGAAAACCAAGAGAACACAAAGGATGAGAAGGAGGATAACGGGATAAAGTTGCACAAGGACACAGATCTACTGTCAGTTTTTGAGTTTGACTCCTAAATGGCTATGGTTAGAGTTGGAGAGGGGTAAGCTGATCCTAGATCTGTGCCTATGAAGGCAATTTGTATCTGAAGCTTGCGTGGTAAATAGGTCTGCTGATGTTTAGCTGTCCCACCATGCTGCGTTTACACTGTGGTTGTTTCAATAGGCACGAAACAAGACCATTTTTTCCCCAAAAGGAAGAAGTACAACACTCATTTGAACTTTTAGTTGAAAAACGTTTTAGCTAAACACAACCCTGACTCACAGGAGACAGACTGGCCAGGTTAGAGCCGTAACAGGAAGTTGAAAACCTCTGCCTAGATAAAGGACCGTTATGAGAAGTCCTCATTAGCGATAGGGGAAAAATAGATTGTTACATATAGGCACATTATTTTTTACTTATATTGCAATATCATTTTTTCTGTTATCGCAATATTATTTTTGCGCTAATGGGCCGTACTGTGCCAAAACTCTTACATTCTATAGCGCGTTCTCTTCTTGTTTTCAGCACTTTTATTTCCATGACTGATCAAAACCTCGTTTTCGCATGGCTCTCTCGTCCCTCTGCGAGCAATGTTTGGAACATTTAAAATCGCAGAATCGGAACACATTTAGAATCGTAATATACTGAACAAAAATAGAACGATTTTACTGAGTTACAGTTCATATAAGGAAATCAGTCAATTTAAATAAATTAGACCCTAATCTATGGATTTCATACGATTGGGAATACAGATATGCATATGTTGGTCACAGAAAGAAAATCAGTCAGTATCTGGTGTGACCACCATTTGCCTCAAGCAGTGTGACATAGAGTTGATCAGGCTGTTGATTGTGGCCTGTGGAATGTTGTCCCACTCCTCTTAAATGGCTGTGCGACATTACTGGATATTGGCGGGAACTTGGTCCAGAGCATCCCAAACATGCGCAATGGGTCACATGTCTGGTGAGTACGCAAGCCATGGAAGAACTGGGACATGTTCAGCTTCCAGGAATTGTGTACAGATCCTTGCAACATGGGGCCGTGCATTATCATGCTGAAACATGAGGTGATGGCGGTGGCTGAATGGCACAACAATGGGCCTCAGGATCTCGTCACGGTATCTCTGTGCATTCAAATTGCTATCGATAAAATGCAATAGTGTTTGTTGTCCGTAGCTTATGCCTGCCCGTACCATAACCCCACCGCCACCATGGGGCACTCTGTTCACAATGTTGACATCAGCAAACCGCTCGCCCACACAACGCCATACACATGGTCTGCGGTTGTGAGGCCGGTTGGACATACTGCCAAATTCTCTAAAACGACGGCTTATGGTACAGAAATGAATTCAATTCTCTGGCAAGAGCTCTGCTGGACATTCCTGCAGTCAGCATGCCAATTGCACACTCCCTCAAAACCTCTGTGGCATTGTGTTGGGTTAACAAAACTGCACTTTTTAGAGTGGCCTTTTATTGTCCCCAGCACAAGGTGCACCTGTGTAATGATCATGCTGTTTAATCAGCTTCTTGATATGCCACACCTGTCAGGTGAATGGATTATCTTGGCAAAAGAGAAAGGCTCACTAACATGGATGTAAACAAATTTGTGCACAAAATTTGAGAGAAATAAACTTTGTGCGTATGGACAAATTCTTGGGATCTTTTATTTCAGCTCATAAAACATGGGACCAACACTTTAAAATGTTGTGTTTATATTGTTGTTCAGTGTACATATTGTATCGGCACCTAAGTCATTCCTAGTCCTTGTCACAACAGTTTTACCATAGTTAGCCTAGTTTCAGAGTCAGCAAATTAACTTTGCTTATTGGACAAGCCCAGCTAGTCCCTCCCTGCTTCAGTCTGCTTTCTTCCCTTTGGTGCCTGATTAACACAGCCCATGTCTGTCTGTTTCCCCAACGCAGCATAACTTGTTTACAAAACACTCTGGCGTTTCTACGGAGACTACCAACAAGGCGGGGACTTGACAATGCAAAAACAAACATAATTTCACCATAAAAGGGATTTGGCCGGCAGGGGATGTAGCTCAGTTGGTAGAGCATGGCGTTTGCAACGCCAGGGTTGTGGGTTCGATAAAATAATGTAAGCACTAACTGTAAGTCGCTCTGGATAAGAGCGTCTGCTAAATGACTAAAATGTAAATGTAATAAAAGCAGCCAATCATTGACAATGGGTACAGCACACACAAGACAAACTAAAAAAGCACAGGCTTACTGTATAGCAACAACACACAGTAGTCATCTACACTACACCTTATCTGGTGCCTCTGTACTTATACAATGGCTGAACATTTATTTAAGTTCCAAGCGGAGTGGTTAGGGCCAGGCTGACCAAGCAGTGGGGTTAGGGCCAGGAGAATAAACCTGGCCAGAGAAAACTCTGGGCTCCAGGTATGGTTCACAAAGGTTTATATAGCCTGTGTACCAGTCTCTGTACTTCATGTCATTTACCAAAGAGACTGGCCTTTCTGCCATCTTCAAATATGAACATTCTAATTAATGAGCTTGAGGAGATCACCCTCACAGCTATCGTCCAATCACAACACGTTGGTATCCGGTTCCTAAGCAGTTTGTTTGTCCAGATGAAACCAGTCTGTCAAAAGTTGCTATCTCACATCTAAATTCTCTAACTAAATTCCACAAAATACCTTAAAATACAACAACTTGCCTAGCTAACAGCTAAATGTTTGCGCATATTGAATGTTGAGATTGCCGAAAGGCCAGTCTCTTCGCCAATGACAAGGAGACTTGTCAGACAGGGGTTTATATGGATATCATAAGAAAAATAAAACCAAAATAAAACCAAACGCAGAAATCGCTGACATTTCACCAGTACAGCACGCTCGCTGCTCCCCATGTGCATTACTTCCTCTGGCCTATGTTGTCCTGACTGTGTGTGCTCCCTCTGTGTCCTTATTTCAAATCAAAATCAAATAGTCACATGCTTGGTAAACAACAGGTGTAGACTAACAGTGAAATGCTTACTTCCGGGACCATCCCAACAATGCAGAGAGAAAAATGTAAAAAAATAAAATAAAATACTAGCAAGATAATAATGAGGAATAAATACACAACATATTTGTGTTCACTGTGCATGCATGCCCCCTCCCCGTGTCCCCACCAACTCACCTGCAGCATGCCCACAATCTCCACCTTGTTGAAGAAGATAAACGAGTGCAACGTGGAGAGCATGTTCTCCTCGAACACCGACGGCGTGGGCAGCACCATGTCCTGGATGTACTGCACGCGGTACGTCTGGTGGATCTTGGCGCGCAGCTCAGGGTCGCCAATGGGGATCACCTCCTTGAAGCGGGCAGTCTTAGTGAGGAAGTCACGGTGGCGGCGGGGCGCCGCCCCCAGCGCCGGGTCGTGCTCCAGGCAGCCAATCACGTCCATGATGCACTCCTCGGAGAACATGACCTCGAACAGGGCCGTGCGGTTCAGCAGGAAGATGCCCTTGACAATCTCGTAGAGGTGGTGGAGGCCATCAGCGTTTTCTAGGACCTCACACTGGCGGAAGAGCTCCAGGAGCTTGCGGATGTAGCCCTCGTTCTCCACGGCCAGGGCCAGTTTCTCACGGCGTAAGGGCGAAGGGAGGGAGGAGGCCACAAGTTCGGCGAGCTCCTCGAGGCGGCCCAGCTCGCAGGGCGGGAGCTCGAGCCCCGGGGAGGACATGTCGTCGAAGCGCTCCTCCTCCGACTCATCCACCAGCTCCTGGGTGATGTCCACCGACGGGTCCTTGCCCTGGACCTGGTAGAGATGGGACGGAGACACAGGAGTCAAAAATCACATGAACAAACCAAGTTCTAACACCACAACATTAGGGGAGACACACAAGTCAACAGAGAGACACACAAGTCAAAACACAACACATGAAGGCATTAGATATACACGAACATGCATGCTCTTACCTTTAAACCATACTTAGATTTTCTAAAATTCTAAGTATCTGCTGTTACTTTAAGTGAGTGCTAAACTATTACTACTTAATTATTAGTGGATTTTTGGCTTCTAGCCACAAGACCGAGTTGAGCATGTTCCACCTTCATCTAATACGTACACACACAACAAACGCGCACACACAGAGAAGAAATGTGTGATTACCTGACAGATTTTCTCCCAGATCTCATCGCAGCCGGCCTTCTCCTGGAAGCTGAGGGCCAGGTCATAGTTCTCAGCCTCCGACCACACTATCAACGTGTCCTGATGGAAAGAGACAAAACAGCACTATTACCATCACAAATACACTTTTCGAATAAGACAGGAGACATTATACTAACATTCAAGTGTCTTCGTCTAGCAAGTGACTGACCTGTTGTTTCTGGTAGGCTGTGTTTGGGTTAATCTTCGACTCCAGCAGTAGGGAACCTGAGGGTGTGAAGAAACACAAAGCGTGTTAGCAATAACACCAAAAACTAACATGCAGCTTTGCACAAACACTTCTAAAGCTGAGGTGGACGCAGCTCACTGCTGCAACAGGACGAGAGGGGGGGCTAAATCGGGAGTTGTGTATCTCGGTCCCTCTTTGGGAGGCTGTGGGGGCAGTGTGATTATGTAACTGTAAGGCGATGACATACTGCTTGGACTGAGCAGTGTTTCCAACAGGGGCCTGGCTCAATACAACTGTGGAGGAAAGAGATGGGTCATGATATTCCATGATCACTTCTAGCTAGATAAAAAAAAAAAGAAGCTATCTGTTTATATATTTTAGTGCACATAGTATGAAGATTCAGGATCAGTGACTTGTATAGGACCTCAAGGGCTCAATGGACCGCCCACTCATTAGATATAGAGGCTCCTCTTTTGACTGTTTTCATAATAGCACACAAAAACGAGGCTATGTAGTTTGTTTACAGTTAGCTAGCTAGGTGTTATCAACAACATCATCATCATGACATGATCAGAACAAAGAGTATAGTAATCAATCAATGGTTGTGAGTATTAGTGAGAGTATGACAATACTTTTACCTGACTCACCATCGCTCTCCGCTCGCACCAGCAGAGACATGCCTTTCAGCCTCTCTACATAGCCCGAGGAGACGTGTCCCGTGCCGCGGTCGTCCCATTGTCTGTCCTCGTTGAGCGTATACACTTTGACTCGGCGGCGGGTGTCCGTCATTTTGGCAGGTGGTCGTGACCGCTTTCCCCAGCCGATTTCTGTTTACCTCGCACCAACTCTACCAACTGCCTAGTATGGTGGTTGTGAGGATCAACTACTGTAGATCCACTTAGTAAGTAGAGTTCAGAAACTATATTATCTAGCTAGTTATCACTGTTCGCTATTTGTAGCTTGCTACAGATGCTAGCTGTCTTCCACAAAACTTGTCTCGCGCAGACTAGAAAGGCTACGACGCGTCAACTCGCGCTGTCTAGCAGACCAGTTTGCTAGCTAGCTAGTTACACATTCTCCTTCAGAAATTAGCTACACTACACGAACAGTACAATCATAGACCAAATAATACGTATGAAAACTATGTTCGAATGGGAAACATTCAGTGTAATAGTGTGGCTATGTTAGAGGACTTCAGCTATAGTACACTGAGATAATTGCTGTATGCTAGCTAGCTAGCTATCTACTGGAGCTAACTAGCTAGCACGTTAGCTAGCTAGTCGGCTAACTGCCTAGCTACATTCAACATCTTATGAAAACAGTACATTATTATACATCGACAAATACACCGGTTACACCGGTTACATTATTGCCCGTTTACGAACCGCAACCAGTGTCGTTCAATATTGCCCCCGACGTTTCCGATCAGCTATGTGGCTCTCTATAATACGTTAGCTGCTAGCTAGCTATTTCTTTCCCAAGTGTTCCGCCATGTTCTGGCTCCGGGCCGCGGAGAAATCCGTCTCTCTCCTTACTGGGTGTCCTTGCATTTCAAAATGAGGCAGACCATCAAGTTGTAATCGTATAACTCCCCCAATGTTATGTTTCACATACTAACATTATTTGTCATTCATTTCAATCATGTTGCTTATCTAGATAATTGTTAACTGCACCCCCTGTGAGCATTCAGCCATCTTGGGTCCCTTCAGAAAGTCAGTACGGGGTTTCCAGCACAGCAACAACAGGGCAGCACAATAGTATTCAGCTGCATCCCCGCAGAAGCCTGTCACTAAAACCAATACTATCGCCATCTACAGGCCGTGGTTAATCCCTAGTACATACATGTGAACTCTCTTTCCTAGTTTAATTTACTTTCCTCCTTTCCTAACTTTCTTTCCTTCTTCAGTAAAGGAAGAAGGAAAGGAAGCTAGGAAACGAGGAAAGGAAAGGGAGATAGAGAAGGAGCTGAATACTATCCAGGCTCTGTCGTAGCCGGCCGCGACCGGGAGACCCATGGGGCGGCGCACAATTTGCCCAGCGTCGTCCAGGGTAGGGGAGGGAATGGCCGGCAGGGATGTAGCCCAGTTGGTAGAGCATGGCGTTTGCAACGCTAGGGTTGTGGGTTCGATTCCCACGGGGGGCCAGTATGAAAAATAAAAACATTAAGTATGCACTCACTAACTGTAAATCGCTCTGGATTAGAGCGTCTGCTAAATGACTAAAATGTAAAGGAGGAAGAGGTGGTAGGGATGGAACGGAATCTAAGAAAGGAGGAAAGGAAGCTAGGAAAGGAGGAAAAGATGGGGAGTTAGGAAAGGGAGCGAGGAAAGCGGGAAAGGAATCTAGGAAAGAAAATTAGTAAAGGAAAGGAAGCTAGGAAAGAGAGCTAGGAAAGGAGGAAAGGAGCTAAGGAAAGGGAAGAGCGGAAAGAGAAGCAGGGAAGGAAAGGACTTTTTTTTTTTACACTGCTGCTACTTGCTGTTTATTATCTTTGCATAGTCACTTTACCCCTACCTACATGTACATATTACCTCAATTACATCGGCTAACCTGTACCCCCACACATTGACTCGGTACCGGTACCCCCTGTATAGAGCCTCGTTATTGTTATTTTATTGTGTAACTTTTTTTTAAACTTTAGTTTATTTAGTAAATATTTTCTTAACTCTATTTTCTTAAAACTGCATTGTTGGTTAAGGGCTTGTAAGTAAGCATTTCGCAGCAATGTTGTATTCGGCGCATGTGACAAATAAAATTGCATTTGATTTGATTTGGAAAAGAAAGGGAGCTCGGAAATGAGGTTGGAAAGGGAGCAAGGAAATGAGGTTGGAAAGGGAGCAAGGAAATGAGGTTGGAAAGGGAGCTAGGAAATTAGGTTGGAAAGGGAGCAAGGAAATGAGGTTGGAAAGGGAGCTAGGAAATTAGGTTGGAAAGGGAGCAAGGAAATGAGGTTGGAAAGGGAGCTAGGAAATTAGGGTGGAAAGGGAGCAAGGAAATTAGGTTGGAAAGGGAGCTAGGAAATTAGGTTGGAAAAGGAGAAAAGGAATCTAGGAAAGAAAATGAGTTCACATGTATGTGGTAGGAATTAACCATGTCCAGTAGATGGCGATAGTATTGGTTTTAGTAGCTACGTTTCCATCAATTTGTCCAGTGATTTTTTTGTTGACATTTAGAAAGTTCTCATAGAACATTGATGCAACAATTTCCTGCTATGGTGCGTTTCCATTTAATTGTCTTGTGTCTGTAAAAACAGCTGGACGTAATGACGTCACACCTAAAAATACACATTTTGAAGTTTTCAATTATCCATTTAGGCAAATTGCGCATTAGTAAATTAGCGACAGCCTGTATGCCCTCCCACCTATCTGTTTCATGTCTCAGGTAGCCTGCAAAAGCCAGCATGGATAGAATGCAAGAATTGACTAATATTTACCATATTCTAGTAATTCTCATGTGCCAATTTATCGCTGCAGTCTGTGCCATCGTCCCCAGACGTCAGTGTGAAAATCAAGCCTTTCACCAGATTATGCGAATGGCCCCTCCACTGTGCCATGCGCCAAACCCTTGGCAACGGCAGCATAACCATGGGAAGTAGGGGTGCTGATGGTGCTGCAGCACCCCATGATAAATGAGAATACTTTTTTTTTTTTATTGACAATTTTTTTCACAAAATTAGTGCACTGGGCCTTTATTATGCCAGTATGAGTGGACCAAAATAGTTGTCTGCAGGGCAGGTAGAAATAATTATCTCCCCCCACCCCTAAACATCTTAGGAAGTTCTGGGAAGTGATTGTCCTGGGGCATTTCAAGGAGAGCCTTTGGCTTCAACAGGGGCAGACTGGCCGTCTGGCATTTCGGGCAAATGACAGATGGGCTGGTCCATTTTTAGCCCAGTGGGCATGTCTAACTTATAAAAAATAAAAAAAATATCAGGCTAATAATATGCCTCAAGAAAAATAAATGGGCCTGTATGGGGGTCCCGAGGAAAAAAACGGTCCTGTGTGTTAGAAATGCCAAGGGTGATTTCTGATCCCAGTCTGCCCCTGGGCTTCAACATTTTAGAATGTCCCAACCAACATTGGAGCATTTGTGTGAGATCATAGGACCATTTCTTGCCTAGCCCCCGTGCTCCTGTACCGATGCGACCCCAGGCTGATGTTGATGTAGAAGGAGTACAAGTACCTCTGCTGATCGCAGGAGATCCTGCATATCCTCTCCTCCTGTGGCTGGTGAAGGGCTTCTCACGGAGGAGGAGGACACCTTCAACCTCCGCCGGAATTGCATCTGAGTAGCTGTGGAGCACACATTTGGGGGAGATGGAGGATCCTCTCCAAACGCTCCGACATCCACTACACCTTAATGAAAACCGTGGTCTTGTCATGCTGTGTGCTGCACAACCTCTGCAAGGGGGAGAGGCAGAGATTTCTCCAACCGGATCTTGGTGAGCGCCAAGAGAATCTCTACGACGCATAGCCACCTCGCCATCGACACCAAGGCACACCAAACGATGTGGCAAACATGATAAGAGATCCTCTGGTAAGACACCTGGAAAATATGGTAGTCTAAACAGCTAACCAAATCATCCTTTGTATTCTTATTTGTCTTGTCAAATTTCATTTCCTCAAACTTTGTTTTGTAACATGCAGCCGTAATAATCTTTTCATGTCCTTTTGGGATGTCTCTAAGTAAAGGAATAGAGCCCCCCTTGCCTATTGTGGGCCAAAAACAAATGTATTGGGACTGCAATTTTGTGAAGAACCATGACACTTATTTCAGGTTGTTGCAATGCCATTATTATTTCGAAATATGTCCAAAAAACAAAAGCATTTGCTAGTACTTTAAGATTATTTAATTTTTTGAAAATAAAGACATTTGAAAAAAAGTTATTTTTCAAGTTAAATTGATTGAAGCGTGATTGATCACTCCAGAGAACGTGCATCCACTGCTCCAGAGTCCAATGGTGGCAAGCTTTACACAACTCCAGCCGATGCTTCGCAATGCGCACAGCTATTTAAGACACACCCGTTGCTGACAGGTGTATAAAATCGAGCACACAGCCATGCAATCTCTGTAGACAAAGATTGGCAGTGGAATGGCCAGTACTGAAGAGCTCAGTGACTTTCAACGTGGCACCGTCATAGGATGCCACCTTTCCAACAAGTCAGTTTGGCAAATTTCTGCCCTGCTAGAGCTGCCCCGGTCAACTGTTAGTGCTGTTATTGTGAATCGGAAATATCTAGGAGCAACAACGGCTCAGCCGCGAAGTGGTAGGCCACACAAGCTCACAGAACGTGACTGCCAAGTGCTGAAGCGCGTAGTGCGTAAAAATAATCTGTCCTCGGTTGCAACACTCAATACCGAGTTCCAAACTGCCACTGGAAGCAACATCAGCACAATAACTGTTCGTCAGGAGCTTCATGAAATGGGTTTCCGTGGCCGAGTAGCCGCACACAAGCCTAACATAACCATGTACAATGCCAAGCGTCGGCTGGAGTGGTGTAAAGCCCGCCGCCATTGGACTCTGGAACAGTGGAAATGCGTTCTCTGGAGTGATCAATCACACGTCACCATCTGGACGAATCTGGGTTTGGCGGATGCCAGGAGAACGCTACCTGTTCGAATGCATAGTGCCAACTGCAAAGCTTGGTGGAGGAGGAATAATGGTCTGGGGCTGTTTTTCATGGTTCGAGCAAGGCCCCTTAGTTCCAGTGAGGGAAAATCTTAACGCTACAGCATGACATTCTAGACGATTCTGTGCTTCCAACTTTGTGGCAACAGTTTGGGGAAGGCCTTTTCCTGTTTCAGCATGACAATACCCCCGTGCACAAAGCAAGGTCCATACAGAAATGGTTTGTCAAGATCGCTGTGGAAGAACTTAACTGGCCTGCACAGAGCCCTGACCTCAACCCCATCGAGCACCTTTGGGATGAATTGGAACGCCGACTGCGAGCCAGGCCTAATCACCCAACATCGGTGCCTGACCTCACTAATGCTCTTGTGGCAGAATGGAAGCAAGTCCCCTTAGCAATGTTCCAACATCTAGTGGAAAGCCTTGCCAGAAGAGTGGAGGCTGTTATAGCAGCAAAGGGGGGGACCAACTCCATATTAATGCCCATGATTTTGGAATGAGGTGTTCGACGAGCAGGTGTCCACATACTTTTGATTATATAGTGTATGTTGTATCTACATAGGCCTTATTATATGGGCTAGCCAACCCATTTTCTGCATTGCTTCAGTTAGTAGCAAAGTAAGCTACAGCCTTATGATAAGCCAATGCCAACCTAAAAGTTTAATTTCTTAAGAGGAATTTATACATAGGCCTACCTGTAGGTATACTCTCCAGGTTGTCATCCTCCTCCTCGTCCCTCAGGGCAATTGTCATCACCTACGTGGAGATTGAGAATCACAACATTATTGCAAGTTACCTTGCTGTAGTCCTAAAGCCTAACGTAACATTACTTACCAGCACGTGAGCTGTTATGTTGGTGTGCATTGAAACAACAACAGGTCTTTGTCCTAGGATTTCATTCCTTTCCGATAGGAAACGTGCTTTTACCTCCAGCACCACTATTTCTTCATACAGGTAGCGCTGTTTCAAGGCCTTCCACTTGCATCTTAGGATGTGACAGCCTTTGTTATAGTCCTTACTCTGCATGTCCTTATTTACAGTAATTGTTCAAACAATGAGGCATTTCTTTGGCATTTTCCATCTTAAACAGATGTTGTGTTTCACTCTTGAATCAAACCAAAAAACACTTTGGTCTCTTCCTCCATCCCCTTGAATCTTTGTGTGCTCGGCAGGGTTTGAATGGCGCTGGAGGGTATAGCAGCCGTTTTTACTGGCTCCTGACCAATTGTGCTATTATGTGTGTTTTTCTGCGCTGATCTTAACTTATTTTGTACATAATGTTTCCGCCATCGTTTCCTATGACTGAAAAGAGCTTCTGGACATCAGAACAGCGATAACTAACGTATATTTGGATGAGGATTTCTACTTCAATGAGTCGGAGGCGAAACACATACTGCTCATACCGGACCAGGCCCAAATCCCTGACACTCGGAAAAGGAAGAGGCGGAGACTACATCGCCGAGTAGATAAACCGCCTCTACCCTCTGTTCTATTGGTGAACGTGCAATCACTGGAGAATCAACTGGACGAGCTCCGTTCCAGACTATCCTATCAACGTGATCTGAGGAACTGTAATATACAGTGAGGGAAAAAAGTATTTCATCCCCTGCTGATTTTGTATGTTTGCCCACTGACAAAGACATGATCAGTCTATAATATTAACGGTAGGTTTATTTGAACAGTGAGAGACAGAATAAATAAATAAAATCCAGAAAAACGCATGGCAAAAATGTTATAAATTGATTTCCATTTTAATTAGGGAAATAAGTATTTGACCCCTCTGCATACAGGTACAGGTATCAAGCTGAGTGTGCTCCTAATCTCAGCTCGTTACCTGTATAAAAGACACCTGGGAGCCAGAAATCATTCTGATTGAGAGGGGGGTCAAATACTTATTTCCCTCATTAAAATGCAAATCAATTTATAAAATTTTTGACATGCGTTTTTCTGGATTTGTTTGTTGTTATTCTGTCTCTCACTGTTCAAATAAACCTACCATTAAAATTATAGACTGATCATTTCTTTGTCAGTGGGCAAACGTACAAAATCAGCAGGGGATCAAATACTTTTTTCCCTCACTGTACTATGTTTTTCAGAGCCGTGGCTGGTTTTTCTATACAATCGGCAGGACAGAACGGCAGCGTCAGGTAAGCTCAGGGGGGTGGTGTGTGTCTCTTTGTTAACAACAGCTGGTGCGCAATCTCTAATATTAAAGAAGTCTCGAGGTTCTGCTCGCCTGAGTTAGAATACCTCATGATAAGCTGTAGGCCATACTATTTACCAAGAGAGTTTTCATCTATATTTTTCGTAGCTGTCTATTTACCACCACAAACCAATCCTGGCACTAAGCCCGCACTCAACGAGCTGTATAAGGCCATAAGCAAAAAAGAAAACGCTCACGCAGAGGAGGTGCTCCTAATGGACAGTGATTTTAATGCAGGAAAAATGAAATCCGTTTTACCTCATTTCTACCAGCATGTCACCTGTGCAACTAGAGGCGAAAAAACTCTAGATCACCTTTACTCCGCACACAGAAACGCATACAAAGCTCTACCTCGCCTTCCATTTGATAAATCTAACCATAACTCTATCCTCCTGATTCCTGCTTACAAGCAAAAACTCAAACAGGAAGTACCAGTACGGAAGTGGTTCGATGAAGCGGATGCTAAGCTACATTATATTGTATTTTTTTGTGATTTTTTTTTGGTATTCTTTCTTAAAACTGCATTGTTGGTTAAGGGCTTGTAAGTAAGCATTTCACTGTAATGTTTACACCTGTTGTATTCGGCGCATGTGACAAATACAATTTGATTTGATTTGCAGGACTGTGTTTCTCTAGCACAGACTGGAATATGTTCCGTAATTCTTCCGATGGCATTGAGGAGTTTACCACATCAGTCACCGGCTTCATTAATCAGTGCATCAATGACGTCATCCCCACAGTGACCGTAAATACATATCCCAACCAGAAGCCATGGTACAGGCAACATCCGCACTGAGCTAAAGGCTAGAGCTGCAGCTTTCAAGGAGCGGGACACTAATCCAGACGCTTATAAAAAATCCCACTACGCCCTCCAACGAACCATCAAACAGGCAAAGCATCAATAAAGGACCAAGATCTAATCCTACTACACCGGCTCTGACGCTCGTCGGATGTGGCAGGGCTTGCAAACTATCATGGATTACAGAAGGAAACCCATGCCTTTATGCTCGTGTCGAGGCAAGCAACACTGAACCATGCATGAGAGATCCAGCTGTTCCGGGCGACTGTGTGATCACGCTCTCCGTAACCGATGTGAGTAAGAACTTTAAACAGGTTAACATTCAGACGGATTACCAGGACGCGTACTCAGAGCATGCGCTGACCAGCCGGCAAGTGTCTTCACTTACATTTTCAACCTCTCCCTGACTCAAGCAGATCACCATAGTCCATGTGCCCAAGAAAACGCCACGGTAACCTGCCTAAATGATCATCGCATCGTAGCACTTACATCTGTAGCCATGAAATGCTTTGAAAGGCTGATTTGTATTGTTTAAAAAAAATCATTCTTACAAAAAAAAACAGAAAGGCTGGTCATGGGTCACATCAACACATTCATCCCAGACAACCACTCCAATTCGCATACCACCCCATCAGATCCACTGCATTCCACACTGCCCTTTCCCACCTGGACAAAAGGAACACCTATATGAGAATGCTGTTCATTGACTACAACTCAGCGTTCAACACCATAGTGCCCTCCAAGCTCATCACTAAGCTTAGGACCCTGGGACTAAACACCTCCCTCTGCAACTGGATCCTGGACTTCCTGACGAGCGGCCCCCAGGTGGTAAGGGTAGGCAAGAACACGTCTGCCACGCTGACCCTCAACACAGGGGCCGCTCAGGGATGCGTGCTTAGTCCCCTCCTGTACTCCCTGTTCACCCACGACTGCATGGCCACACACAACTCCAACACCCCCATCATTAAGTTTGCAGACGACACAACCTGATCACTGACGGCGATGAGACAGCCTACAGGGAGAAGGCCAGAGACCTGGCTGTGCGGTGCCAGGACAACAACCTCTCCCTCAACGTCAGCAAGACAAAGGAGCTTATCATGGACTACAGGAAACGGAGGGCCGAGCACGCCCCCATTTACATTGACCCCCTATCTTTTGTTGCACTGACTCTACACTACACATACTACATTGATACTCCCAACACACACACACTTTCACATATGCTGCTGCCTAGTCACTTTCACCCCTACCTACATGTACCCCTGCACATGGACTCGGTACCGGCACTCCTTGTATATAGCCTCGTCATTATTTTATTGTGTTACTCTTTCCTTTTTTTATTAGCACATCTTTCTCACTTTAACTCTGCATGGTTGGGAAAGGGCTCCAAAGTAAGCATTTCACGGTAAAGTCTACACCTGTTGTATTCGGTGCATGTGACAAATACATTTGATTTGGAGTGCCGATTTATAGTTACGTGATGACATCACGTTCCCCCGCGTACCTTCAAAATGAGTCAGCATTAATCACATTCGAAAAACACTTTCCATCATTTGTCGCAATAAATGAAGTTTGACCAAAATATAAATCCACCCCTGTTGAACGGATAAAAACTTCCATTTTTTAGAAAATGTCTCCTATATCTGCCATTTCACGTCACATTTGAGACATTGCTTTTGTCGAATAAACCTGGGTCAATGGAAACCTGTCTAGTGACAGGCTAGTTTTAGTCACAGGCTTCTGTGGGGCTGCATCTCGAGCAGCCCGCCACATTTTAAAGCAACAGCACACAGGTTTCAAAACATGTAAGACAAGAAGAGCCTCTCAGCATCACTTGGTGCAAAACACAAAATATGAAGAAATATCCAGCTAATGATAAGGAATCATAACTACTACATATTAAATTATTTGGAAGAATCTTTTCAGATTCATGTTTCCCTGGAGAATCATGTTTCATCCTCAGGTATTTTACCAAATCAAATAAGTTCCCGCTCTCATTCTTTGTCAAAAATTCTATCCATTTGTGAATTTTCATTGCACTTGTACCAAAGATGAGCTATATATATATAAATAATCTTTACATAAAGAAGCTTTGCCTCTTCCACTCTGCTTGTTCTCATCTTCTCAGTATAAAAGCATAGATGAACTCTGTAGTATATTGATATGCTTTCAGTAAAATACACTCCACATAAAATCTGAAAACAATAGTTAATTTCCTGTATTCAGAGAACATTAAAAACATGAAATCAGATGTCAGGCAAATACCAAATAGGTTTACAAAAGACACAGTGAGAATGACGGTAGTAAGTGGGGCAAATATGGAAGATGAATCTACTGACACTTTAATTTCACCCTAAATCAAAACATTTGAATTTCAGTTTAAATGAACAAATCACACTCTTATCGGTCACCCTCAGTGGCATGTTTCAATTCAACTCTCCCTTACAGGTATAAAAACAAAGCAAATAGTCACACTCATATCCCTCTTCCTTCAACAAAAATAAAAAAAAATACTGAAAGAAAAATAGTACTTTAATAGTTGTCCTGTTTTTAGCTCATTTTCCTTCTGTTCAATAGAACCATTTTCACCAAGCAACTAGCCCCTCCCACAAATAGACCCAAACAAATGACAGGCTTGTCTGCCGAGCCCCACCCCATAGATCACTGTCATGTCTCCCCACCCCCAGATCACAGTCCCTGTTCGAATACCTTCAATATACTTTTCTCCCTTCCTTGGAGTACTCATTGATCTGATCTGGTTGGATTGGCAAAAGCAATAGGTTGATAACCTTGCTCTCATCTATCCAATCACTTCTAGATCTGTGATTATCTCAAGGAAGGCAGGATGCACTTTGTGTTGTGTGTACTCGAACAGGGCCACTGTCCCCCTCCCTTTATACAGCCCAGTAATAACCCCAACCAATAAAACCAAGGCCCACCCCTACCCCCATCTGATGAAGGATGAAGTTGCCCCTATGCACTGGTCCAGAATCAGTTTTTTACCTCCTAGTGGTTTGGGTTCTGATTGGGGTAGAGCAAACTGACCCTAGATCTATGCAATGGGGGCAACCTCTTAGCTACCTCCCTTCCTGCCTGCCTCTACTTCCCAGCTTGTTGGGCCTGACGCCGCAGCAGCACGTAAATCTTCTCCTTGATCCAGTCTTTGTTGTATGGCTGGTACGTCTGAGTGTCCGCCCGGTACCTGAATGGAGAGTAGGAGGTTAGTATTCATTAGCCAAACTGAATAAAACAGACAAACTGGGAGGAAATACTGTACTTCCAACAAGAAACGCTCATTTTCTGTTGCAAAACATTTTGAATACGACCCAGGAGAGACATGTCATGAACATTTGACATTTTAGTCATTTAGCAGACGCTCTTATCCAGAGCAACTTACAATTAGTGAGTGCATACATTTTTCATACTGGCCCCCCATGGGAATCAAACCCACAACCCTTGCGTTGCAAGTGCCATGCTCTACCAACTGAGCTACAGGAGGGCCAATAGGATTAGGATAAGATTGTTCTCCCATGATATTAAGCTCAATTGGTACAGATATTCCTGGGGTCAAATAGCCTAGCAGACCTAATTATTACTGGGGGGGAAATACAGAAGGCAATTCTTAGTCACAATCCAAAATGGACCCCTAGTCCCCTAAACCTTGGCAGAACTGTGAAATGACAGGATAGACCAGGGTCGTATTTACTAGGAACGGAAGCAAACAAGCCGAAACGGGGAGGGACTACCTGAACTTGTCCAATAAGAAACGCTTGTTTTTTTTCTCTTCCATTGCAAAACGTTTCGCTACAGTGTCGACTAATAAATACAACCATGCAGTATAACAATAGCACCTCTGGTACGCAAGGTGGATTTAACGCTACACCACTGGGCTCTAACGGTGAGGTTCTAAACCCCTGCAACATATCCAGAACCTTCCCAAGTTCTCTCACATCACCCCGCTCCTCCACACACTCCACTGGCTTCCAGTTGAAGCTCGCATCTACTACAAAACCATGGTGCTTGCCTACGGAGCTGTGAGGGGAACGGCACCTCCTTACCTTCAGGCTCTGATCAGACCCTACACCCAAACGAGGGCACTACGTTCATCCACCTCTGGCCTGCTAGCCCCCCTACCTCTATGGAAGCACAGTTCCCGCTCAGCCCAGTCAAAGCTATTCGCTGCTCTGGCACCCCAATGGTGGAACAAGCTCCCCCACGACGCCAGGACAGCAGAGTCACTGACCACCTTCCGGAGACACTTGAAACCCTACCTCTTTAAGGAATACCTGGAATAGTATTATAGTAATCCTTCTACCCCCCTTCACTACCACTGTCTTTTGTCTAAACTAACACCTGACTTATTTCACCTGCTAGCACTGACTTGTTTAAAGAAATGTACTTATTGTGATCGAGATGTAGTTGTCCCTAATTGCACTGACTTTGCTCACAGCTGCTTGTTTGAAGAAGTGTACTTACTGTGATCAAGATGTGGTTGTCCCACTGGCTATCCTAAGGTGAATGCACCAATTTGTAAGTCGCTCTGGATAAGAGCGTCTGCTAAATGTTCTACAGCACTACTTACACTAGACAGCTGAGGTCCGCCAAGTCGTCAATGAAGTCAAACAGCTGGCTGATGTCATAAGTGATGGAGGGACTGTTGGGATTCATCCTCTTCAGGTGCTCTTCGTACATTTTACACACACCTGGATCAGGAGGGACACAGGGTGAGACATAGAACTAGGCTACATCATGTGAAAATACTTTTGAGTTAAGGACAAAACACAGCGCCGACCAACAGTTCAAAGCAGCGGGTGACAACGAAGGGTGACAACGAACGGTGACATTGTGGAATGTCATTGTAGAATGCCACCATGTAAAATCGTCGGGAAATTAACAAAGTGACGGCCGATGTTCTGGTAGAGGCGACAGGAGGCCAGCCGCTTCTTTTAACCATTCATTGGCACAGTGTGTTTTGTTCTTTAAGTAGGGCCTACACCGGGGTCGTGTTCAGTAGGGCATACCGTAGCAAAAATTAACATGAAAATCTGTCTTCTTATTGCCCGTTCCGGTAGTAGCCTATACCTCCCTATTTAAAAACTTTTCTCCCTACTGGGAACAACCACTTCAGAGACACTGAGGCTCAAACTGCACTACTCCGTGTCTGTAGACCGATTCTCACCTTCCATGCATTCGTTGACTGACTCGTAGTCGGCATATGTTCGCCCCTCTGGTCTCTTAGTTGGCTGGACAAGCAGAATTGTGTGTGACTGTAAAGCAGAGAAGAAGAAAAAACAGTCGTTTGTTACATATACACTTACATTTGGCCTATACTGTAACAACCAAACACACCGACCATGACATTGTCTTCCACAATTGCATTAAGTAAATGTTGTTATTGTTGCACACTTTACCACTGCTCAACTGGTATTATTATACAGACACAAAGTTACAATTTATCCAATAAGAATTGAGCAGACGGAATTTGGCCTGACGAACCATTTCCTAACGAATCAGCTTTGCTTACTGTCTCGATAACGCATGGAGTTGCTGTTATTGTATGATACATCCACGAAGCTAGCTAACATTAGTGTAAATTACTGCATTTAGCACATTAGGCAAATGTGCATCTCACTAATAGTTAGTGAAGTCGCGAGATCCTGCCAGAGCCCTGTGGCTCGGGCTAGTGCTAGCCAACTAGCCACAGTTTTAGCTAGCTAGCTCAGCAAGAGCCGAATGATTGAATAATGTAGTTTAGACTGCACTGTACGAACAAAAAGCAAAAACATTCACACTTACCATGTTTGTGCTGGTGTCCAATTAGGCTTTTAAAACTAGACTTACAGATTCAGCGTTTAAATGGCTGTTATACTGCTCTCCTAGCCCCGTGAAATGCAGCTGTATGGAAAGAAATGACCGGAAAGGAAGTATTGATGGTTCGTTTGCGAACGGCTCTTTTGAACGGATATTTTTGCTGAACGTCGGGAATCGAATCGCAGCGGTGAAAGAGCCGTTCATTTGGCTCCCTGATTTGAATACTGCTACTACTGCTTTTGGAACAAAACAAAAAAACGTTTTTCTGAAGATTAGTTACAAAAGAATGGAATAGAGGGTAAATCCTCACTGCAGAAACAATACATAGTGTGGAGAGCGCGTCAATCTGGTCCACGTAGATTTTTTCAGTGATTAAAAAAAAGGAAGTAATAATTTGCCCAGGTTCAAATGTATTTGAACGCGCATTCCACGATCTGACATAATGGTAGACTACCTTGGTTCTAGGTCGATTTATAAGCATTTTGAACGAAGAGCCGTTTGGGAGCCAAATAAGCCGGCTCTTTTACGTGAACGGAGCCAAGTTAGCTGGCTCACCGAAAAGACTCGGAATGCCAATCACTAAAAAAAAGTTGAGAAAAGGTCAATTACATTTACATTTTCCTCATTTAGCAGACGCTCTTATCCAGAGTGACTTACAAATCGGTGCATTCACCTTATGATAGCCAGTGGGACAACCACTTTACAATAGTTTTTTTTTTTTGGGGGGGGGGAGTAAGGGGGGTAGAAGGATTACTTTATCCTATCCCAGGTATTCCTTAAAGCGGTGGGGTTTCAAGTGTCTCCGGAAGGTGGTGAGTGACTCCGCTGTCCTGGCGTCGTGAGGGAGATTGTTCCACCATTGTCTATTTCAAAGTAAAAGCACCTATTCAAAATAAAAGTCTCCATTTACTACTGGATATTTCTAACGCCAGTGATAAACCGGGGCCACTCTTCAAGTGTAAAAAGTGAATACAAATATATTATGATACAAGAAGAAGGATAACATGATTCAACAGATTTGTTCAGTTCAGTTTATTGATATCAACAATGACAGAAAGCACAGATAAATGGTGCAGGTCAGATTTTGGATGACATTTGTTCACAGATTAAGTAGTTTATGGTATTGCTTCATATCTTTCCTTTCCTCTGTACGGTGTGTGTGTGCCACTGAAACACATTCATACTGTGTCTCTTAAGACCGGGCGCGGTATGCTCTCGCCCTTGTACCCGCCCTTACCCTCACGCCAGACCGTGCGGGTGGGGGTGCCTGTCTTGGTGTCACGACGGCACCGCCACACTCCCTCTGGCAAACGTCCCTGGAGACAAAGTTGTTGGCATTGCCATGGCAACCGCTGTACCAGAACTGGGTGCAGCTGCCAGTGGCTGAGTTGTAGTAGAAGCGGGATGTCCAGTTGGCACAGGGTCCATCGTCACGTGACAGGGAGCACATATGGCCGGACTGAGCATGAGCTGGGGCGGAGTGGTCCTGCAGAGAGATAGAGAGAGAGAGAGAGAAAGTCAGAGACAGACAGACAGACAGGCAGACACACAGACAGACAGACAAACGGGTGGTATAGTAAGGCATAATGGATGGTAGCAGCTCTTACCACGTGTGGGTGGTAATCAGCACATCCTGCTCTTCCATGACCCTGAGCAGGAGTCACCCCATCCAGACAGCAGCCGTACCTGACAACCAGACACACACACAGGTACGATATAGATCACAAACAAAGAGGTAGCTGGTATGAACAGGCAAACACAAAGACAGCTGAGACAGAAACACGGACACAGACGGCATCCATATAGGCCAACGAGTTGAAAGTCACTAGTTGGACTGCAAGTAACTTAAATTTTTGTCACAATCAACCTCTGTGTGCCATGTGTGTTCTACACTATGGTGATCAAATCAAATCAAATTTTATTGGTCACATACACATATTTAGCAGATGTTATTGCGGGTGTACCGAAATGCTTGTCAATGCTTATGCAATGCTATCTCTATCTGAACGTTATGTAATGTTCTGTAGCGTTGCGCCGTAATGAACAGACCCTAGGTCTTACCGGGTGCGTTCACAGTCATCTGTGGGACAGCCCTCTCCTCTATGCCCACCAGCGGATGTGTGGCCATCCGGGCAGCAGCCGTAGTATGACTGGGCGCAGTGGGGACCAACCACAGCGGTGGAGTATGGGTCGTATACTGTGTTAGTGGCTAAAGAGAGCACATATAAGGTCACATGTTTACATTATGTATACACATAGCCTGTCCTTAATGACAATGGCTTACCAAGACAAACTTCCAAAAGGACTAATTCAAGGTAAAAAGGCGTGGGAGCACTCCACAAAGAAAGGCAGAGTGATTTATTTTTTCACTCTGAGGAAGACGTCAGCTTGACGTTGAAACGTCAGTTATCTGTTCGCATCCTGTACAATGGATTAAAGTGAGCAAAAATAAATACATCTCTGCCTTTTTTTTGTGGAGTGCTCCAACTCCATTTGACCTCGAATTAGTCCTTTTGGAAGTTTTTCTTGGTAAGCTCTTCTTTTGTTTTTTGTCATTGTTGTTGATCTACCCGCCTTTCCTTTGTTTGGTGAAGCGGGAAGGCCCACCTGAACTCTAGAGTATACTTAATGTACATATACAAATATACAAATATACAAATATACAAAAAGTAAACACCCAACTGGATAAAAATTAGCATGTTAAGAATACATAGAACTGTAGTAGTGGCATAGGTATGTTTAGCTAGACAGTATATTTTCAGATTTAGATATAGGTCTACCACTTTGGCAAGTGGAACCTGTCTTGTATATATGTAGCTATGATTTTATGATGGATTACAACACTGCCTAGACCCCTCCAACTCAACTCTGGACCTGGAAGCCAGTTCCACTGTGTTTTTTCATTGTTCCCCTCTCATCAGGGACCGATTTAGACCTTGGACACAAGGTGGGTGAAATTAATTATCAGGTAGAACAGAAAACCAGCAGGCTCCGGACCTCGTAAGTTAAGAGTTGGATACACCTGGTCTAGACGTAGAGAACTGGGACATGCAGTATGTACTATAACAGAATGGTGTTTTAGCACCACCATCAAAGGAGGCTGGTGGCACCTTCATTGGGGAGTATGGGGTCGTGGTAATGGCTGGAGCAGAATCTGTGGAATGGTATCAAATACATCAAATACATGGTTTCCATGTGTTTGATGCCATTCCATTTGCGCCGTTCCAGATATTATTATGAGCCGTCTTCCCCTCAGCAGCCTCCACTGACCACCACCAATCAGCCTACACCACTGTACACACACCTGTTGTTACTATGACAACTAGCGTAGCCGTGTCAGAAAATGACTGCTGTCTGAACTTGCTGTTTGGACAGTCTGTAGACCAAAACGGATTTGAAAACAAAACTGATTGGAGTGTTAAGGCTTGTAGGGTGAACAAGGCTTACGGGAAGTGTGCTTTAGCCTGAGGAAAGATAGTCTGATTTGTTGGAGTGAGGAATGAGTGATAAATAAAAGGTAAGCTATTTCTGTCTCTACTTAATTATCCCAAGACAGTCTACACACATGTATGATTATAATTTCACACACAAATTCATACACATACATGCATAGAGACAAACACTTCCCTGATACACACACACACCTGAAGGGTCATAAGGCACAAATCCTCTCAGAGTTCTATCATGTCCTCTTGGGTCGTGGACACTTGGTACACCTAAAAAGAGAGGGACAGGCATGAGTAGAAACACACACACACACACACACACACACAAACACACATGCAGACACACACACACAGGGATTGGACTCACTCTGGGCTTCATGGCAGGCCTGGGTGTTACAGTGCTCCACGGTGGGGGGTCTTGGGTGGGGGGCGCATCTGTCCTCCCCATGTGGGTTCTGCTCTATGTCCATACACACCACCCTTCTCTCACGCACCCCTCCACCACACTTCTTAGAGCACTATAGGGACAGAGAGAGAGAGAGAGAGAGAGAGAGAGAGAGAGAGAGAGAAACAGAGAGAGAGAAACAGAGAGAGAGAAACAGAGAGAGAGAAAGAGAAAGAGAAACAGAGAGAGAGAGAGAGAGAGAAAGAGGGAGAGAGAGCGAGAATGATAGGATAGAGAGGGACAAAGTGACACAAAAGTAGGGAAAGATGAGAGGATACATAAGGGTGTACTGTAGTCTAATGTCGAAAGTATCTCTCTCACTCTCTCTCTCATTGTTTATGTATGTCGTTTAAAGTGTTTTTGTAATGTATGATTTTGACCCAAAAACATTAAAAAAAGGTTTTCTCTCTCACCAGTCCGAAGTCATTGACGTGCCAGCTGATGTGGGTATGACAGGGTAGATTGTGGCAGGCCTGGACTGTGGGTGGACGTGTCAGACCACTGCAGGCCTGCTCCCCAAGGTGCTCTCCTCCCGCCCCCACACAGAACACCTCCCTGGTCTGCTGGCCATCACCACAGGTCACTGAGCACTGGACATTGGACATATCGTTAGGGAATCATTCTGTGTGACACTGTAGTTGTTTAGTACAATAGTTTACACCTCGCTGCTATGAAGAGAGGGAGGGAGGGAGGGAGACAGTATGTTGAACATGATGTTATGTTCTGACAGACACATCTTGTTGACAGCCCCTCTTCCACAACCAGCCTCTACTCCAGTGTTTCCAGAACCTCCCTTTGAGAGCCTGTCTACTTATTGGATCTAGTCCAGTGCGAGCACACCTTATTCAACTGGTCAACTAATCATCAAGCCCTGATGTGTTGAGTCAGGTGTGCCAGTACTGGAATGGCTCAAATAAGTGGAATGGCTCGGGGGGACTGAAGGAGAAGTTTGGGAAACACTCCCCTAATCTACCCTCTGTCTTCATACTGCTAACATCGACTCTATACTGGCTATACCGGTACCCACCACACTGTAGCTGGAAACACTGTACTCGGCACACTGCTGCTGGTTGCAGGCCTGCTGGCTGGCCGGCCTGGGTAGTCCCTGGGAGATGCAGTAAGAGTCGTCCACCACGTGGGGTGCCGTCGAGTCCTGGACCATGCACTGTACACTGCGGTGCTGTGTGCCTCCGTTGCAGGGGGCTGAGCACTCGGACCAGGCGCTGTATGTGTAGGCGTACGTGAGGGACTCTCGGTGGCGGAGGTTGGTGGCGGGAGCGGGAGGGGCGGGCACCACGTCACGGTCCATGCCTAGGATCTCTCCGTTGCTCACCGCCTAGACATCAGATAAGAAGAGAGATTAAGACAATATGAGTGTGTGTGTGTGTGTGTGTGTGTGTGTGTGGCATGTTGAACTATTAAATGTTGTATGAAAAGAAGGACATAAGGTTAGCACTATACCCTGCAGATGCCTTCGATACAGATGTCACTGCGGCCCACATTGCAGGGTGTCCCGTCCACCACGGCAGGCCTGTGTCTGTAGAAGAAGTTCTCTCCACGGGGGACGCAGTTCAGCTCACATGGGTTAGACGCTTCACAGGTAAACGGCAAACGTGAGTCATTCTTCATGTATGTATAATGTGGATATGGGTAATAATTCACAGTGAAATATTAAACGTTATTATTTGCATACAATCCCTATTTTACCTCCATGGTATGGCAGCCAGGTGTAGCGTTTGCTCTGGAAGTCCATCCTATCAAACTGGGCACACTGCTCCTCACGGATATCCCTGGAACCCACTGGACATGCCTGCATGGAGCAATTACAGACAATCTCAGTCTGTTAGTGTTTTCATGGGGGGATTGTGTGTGTGCGTGTGTGTGTGTGTGTGTGTGCGTGTGTGTGTGTGTGTACCTGCGTATTACAGGTGCGGTAAGATTTTGAAGATCCCACGCAGTTGTTTCCTCCGTCTGTCCTGCAAGTCAAAGAGAAGGAGTGTCAGAAAGACATACAATCCTCTCACACTCTCTCTCTCTGTCTCTCACTCTCTCTCTCTCTCTCAACTTTCTCTCTCACACACACACTCTCTCTCTCTCTCTCTCTCTCTCTCTCTCTCTCTCTCTCTCTCTCTCTCTCTCTCTCTCTCTCTTCTTCTCTCTCTCTCTCTCTCTCTGTCTCTCTCTCTCTCTTCTTCTCTCTCTCACACTCTCTCTTAACTGTCTCTCACAAACACTCTCTCTCCCTTCTTCTCTCTCTATTCTCTCTCACACTCTCTCTCTCTCAACTCTCTCTCTCTCTCCTCTCTCTCTCTCTCTCTCTCTCTCTCTCTCTCTCTCTCTCTCTCTCTCTCTCTCTCTCTCTCTCTCTCTCTCTCTCTCTCTCTCTCTCTCTCTCTCTGTCTCTCTCTCTCTCTTCTTCTCTCTCTCACACTCTCTCTTAACTGTCTCTCACAAACACTCTCTCTCCCTTCTTCTCTCTCTATTCTCTCTCACACTCTCTCTCTCTCAACTCTCTCTCTCTCTCCTCTCTCTCTCTCTCTCTCTCTCTCTCTCTCTCTCTCTCTCTCTCTCTCTCTCTCTCTCTCTCTCTCTCTCTCTCTCTCTCTCTCTCTCTCTCTCTCTTCTTCTCTCTCTCGCTCTCTCTCACACTCTCTCTCAACTCTCTCTCACAAACACTCTCTCTCTATTCTCTCTCACACTCTCTCTCTCTCACACACTCTCTCAACTCTCTCTCTCTCCTCTCTCACACACTCTCTCTCTCTCTTCTTCTCTCTCTCGCTCTCTCTCACACTCTCTCTCAACTCCCTCTCTCACACACACTCTCTCAACTCTCTCTCACACACACACACTCTCTCAACTCTCTCTCAACTCTCTCTCTCTCTCTCTCTCTCTCTCTCTCTCTCTCTCTCTCTCTCTCTCTCTCTCTCTCTCTCACACACTCTCTCTCAACTCCCTCTCTCACACACACTCTCTCAACTCTCTCTCACACACACACACACTCTCTCAACTCTCTCTCAACTCTCTCTCTCTCTCTCTCTCTCTCGCTCTCTCTCTCTCTCTCACACACTCTCTCAACTCTCTCTCTCTCTTTTTCTCTCTAACTCTCACAAACTCTCTCAACTCTCTCTCAACTCCCTCTCTCACACACATACCTCTCTCTCTCTCTCTCTCTCTCTCTCTCTCTCTTCTCTCTCTCTCTCTCTCTCTCTCTCTCTCTCACCTTGCAGTGATACATTGCCTTGCCCTCATGGCTACTCCAGTGCCACAGGGTCGACTGCACGGCCCATAAGCCCCGTATTCCCCCCAGTAGTCATTGCTTGGAGCCGTTAGCTGGAACACAACAGCAGTGAGCACACCAAACACCATAACCCGACTGTAAACACAGTACTTAGTAAGTATACACCAGAATAGCAAGTGGAAAACATCCTATCACCACAAACAATTCCATATCATTACACAAACATTTTACATACCAGTATGGAAACTATATATGACTATGTGTGCCTGTAATGTGTAATGACATGAGTTGTGTTGTATTATTGCTGTTTTATGTACATGTTGTGGTATCATGTAGTAGTATTAGATTATCATATGTATTTCCTGTTGTTTTTGTTTTCTTTGTCTTCCATTGAGGACCTCATTGAACATTTGCTTTGTACAACACTGGTATACAGTGAGCTCCAAAAGTATTGGGACAGTGACACATGAATTGTGGTTTTGGCTCTGTCCTCCAGCACTTTGGATTTGAAATGTTACAATGACCATGAGGTTAATTTGAGGTTATTTTCATCCATATCGGGTGAACTGTTTCAAACTTACAGCACTTTTTGTACATAGTCCCCCAATTTTAAGGGACCAAAAGTATTGGAACAAATTCACTTATGTGTATTAAAGTATACTGAACAAAAATATAAACGCAACATGTAACTATTTCAAAGATTTTACTGAGTTACACAGTTCATATAAGGAAATCAGTCAATTGAAATAAATTCATTATGCCCTAATCTATGGATTTCACATGACTGGGCAGGGTCACAGCCATGGGTTGTCCTGGCCCACCCACTGGGGAGCCAGGCCCAGCCAATCAGAATGAGTTTTTCCCCACAAAAGGGCTTTATTACAGACAGAAATACTCAGTTCATTCAGCTGTCCAGGTGGCTGGTCTCAGATGATCCCGTAGGTGAAGAAGCCGGATGTGGAGGTCCTGGGCTGGCATGGTTACACGTGGTTTGCAGTTGTGAGGCCAGTTGGATGTACTGCCAAATTCTCTAAAACGACGTTGGAGGCGGCTTATGGTAGAGAAATTAACATTCCATTCTCTGGCAACAGCTCTGGTGGACATTCCTGCAGTCAGCATGCCAATTGCACGCTCCCTCAAAACTTGAGACATATGTGGCATTGTGTTGTGTGACAAAACTGCACATTTTAGAGTGGCCTTTTATTGTCCCCAGCACAAGGTGGACCTTTGTAATGATCATGCTGTTTAATCAGCTTCTTGATATGCCACACCTGTAAGGTAGATGGATTATCTTGGCAAAGGAGAAATGCTCACTAACAGGGACGTAAACAAATTTGTGCACAACATTTGAGAGAAATAAGCTTTTTGTTCATATGGAACATTTCTGGGATCTTTTATTTCAGCTCATGAAACATGGGCCAACACTTTATTTGTTGCGTTTATACTTTTGTTCAGTATAGTACAAAGTTAAGTACTTTGTCCCATATTACTGGCACGCAATGATTACATCAAGCTTGTGACTCTACAAACTTGTTGGATGCATTTGCTGTTTGTTTTGGTTGTTTCAGATTATTTAGTGCCCAATAGAAATGATTGGTAAATAATATATTGTGTCATTTTGGAGTCAGTTTTATTGTAAATAAGAATATAGTATGTTTCTAAAGACATCTACATTAATGTGAATGCTACCATGATTACGGATAATCCTGAATAAATCGTGAATAATGATGAATGAGGAAGTTACAGACGCACAAAGATCATACCCCCAAGACATGCTAACCTCTCACCATCAAATCAAATGAAATCAAGCTTTATTTATACAGCACATTTCAGACATGGAATGCAACGCAATGTGATTTACAGGAAATAAGTAATAAAAAACAATGAAAATAAAAGCTGAAATATTTACTACACAACAAACATAAGTTAAAAAACAAAAGAATGACACAAACTGAACAACTAAAAAGCACCTTAAGGAATAAAAAAAAGTTTAAAGATGTGTTTTAAGATCTCTTTTAAATATGTCCACAGTTTCAGCTCCCCTCAGATTCTCTGGCAGGCTATTCCAGAGGCTGGGGGCATAATAATAATAATAATAATAATATGCCATTTAGCAGAGGGACTAAAGGCTACCACTCCATGCCTCTTTGTCCTAGGCTTTGGGATAGTTAAAAGGCCAGTGCCTTAGGACCTGAGGGACCTACTGGGTACATAATTTAAAAGCATGTCTGATATGTATTGCGGTGCACAATCCTGGATTGATTTAAAAACCAATAGAAGAATCGTAACATTAATTCTAAAACTCACAGGCAGCCAGTGCAGAGACCTTAAAACCGGTGTAATGTGTGCTCTCCGTCTGGTCTTGGTCAGTACCCGTGTGGCATCATTCTGTATGTTTTGCAGTTGACCAATTACTTTCTTGGGTAGACCAGACAGGAGAGCATTACAGTAGTCAAGCCTGCTTGTAATAAAAACTTGGATGAGTCTCTCTGCATCAGCCTGAGAGAGAAACGGCCGCACCTTGGCAATGTTCCTCAGGTGGTAAAAAACGAGTTTGGTCACATTCCTAATGTGTGATTCAAAATTGAGTTCAGAATAAAAAATAACACCTCTGTTTTTTACCTGCTGTTTTATCTTTATTATCTGTGAATTAAAATGTGCGGCTAGATTCTCTCTCTGTGCTTTGGCTCCAACAATAAGTACCTCGGTCTTGTCTTGATTTATCTGGAGGTAGTTGTGAGCCATCCAAGTGTTTAAATCACTAATACAGTCTAATAATTTATCTGTGGAGCTAAAAATCCTCTGGTGACACAGAAATGTAAAGTTGTGTATCGTCTGCGTAGCAGTAAAAATCAATGCAGTGCTTTCTGATAACGCTGCCAAGGGGTAAAATATATAAACTGAACAGTACCGGACCCAAAATTTAACCATGTGGAACGCCACATGTGATATGTATTTTTTCTGAGTCATGTTCACCAAGGGTGACAAAAAACTCTTGACCGGTTAAATAGGTCCTAAACCAATTTAGAACTGGACCGGAGAGGTCAACCCACCTCTCCAGTCTGTCCAGAAGGACATCATGGTCACCAGTGCACTTAAATCTAAGAGTACAAGGACAGAGATCTGTTTGGCATCTGTGTTGGCTCTAAGATCATTTATCACTTTAACTAAGGCTGTCTCTGTGCTGGGCACGGAAACCAGATTGGAATTTTTCAAAAATACAGTTGGCACTTAAAAATCATTTAGCTGTTTGAACACCAATTTCTCCAGAATTTTGCTTAAGAATGGAAGGTTGGAGATTGGCTGAAAATAGCTAAGAACTGAAGAATCTAGATTACATTTCTTCAGAAGGGGTTTCACCATAGCAGTTTTTAGTGCAGTGGGGAAAGTGCCTGTGAACAGGGAGTGATTAACAATAGCTTGCACTTCTTCAGATATGCAATTAAAAACACTTTTGAAGAAGGTGGTGGGGATAGGATCGAGAAGGCAGGTAGAAGGCTTAAGTTGTGATATCATTTTCCTGAGCATGTCTGTGTCAACCAGGGAAAATACATCCACAGTGCCTTTGCGTGGTAGGCTAGGGCACATATCATCAAACTTCTCAACAGGTCTTGCTTGACTGATACCCTGCCTAATGTTGGTTATCTTATCTCTGAAATATGCCGCAAACTTATCACATTTAGATGTGGAGGAAAGTTCAAATAGGTTTGCGGGGGTAGGATTTATCAGGCTATCAATTGTCGAGAAGAGCACTCTCTAATTATTCGGATTAATAGTGATAAAGTTAGAAAAATTAGTCTGTCTGGCATTTCTAATTGCCTTGTTATATATGCCAAGTTGCTCTCTCAGAATATCATAATGGACCTGCATCTTTGACTTTCTCCACTTCCACTCTGCCTTTCTGCAACGTCTCTTTAATGGATTAGTTTCCTCACTCATCCAAGGGGCTCTCCTTTTGGATGTGGCCTTTTTCAGCTGTACTGGAGCTATGGCATCAACGGTTGCCCTTAATTTGCTATTAAAGTTATCAACTAAATCATCACAAGAGGAAGGCAGAATAGGTGACGGAGTATTGTTCATACACTCAATAAAATCTGTAGTAACTTCAGAGGTAAGACAGCGTTTCTTAATAATGCGTTCAGTATTACCTTGTGCTATGGGCAAAAAGGTAGTAAAAAAATTCATGATGATAAAATACAATAACAGGGGAGGTTAGCATTTTTTTGGGGGGTATGATATTTGTGTGTCTGTAACTTTCTCACTCATCATTATTCACCAGCATGTTTTTTTAAACCCAAACAATACATCAAATCAAATAAGTATCACTCACAGGAAATGTTGGTGCAGCCAGTAACTGCAGAAGAACCAGGACCAGTAGGATACCCATGTTTACTAGCAGGGATAGGGAAAATGCAAATGTGTCTAAACGTTTGCAAAAATGTCAAAAATAGAATAGAATATATGATCATCATTCAATCGTACCTTATCAAGATCTCTGTAGTTCAAATCCACTCCCCTTGCTCAGTGTCCCAGAAGGATGTGCACTCGCCCAGGAGACAGGGCAGCGACTGACACTCAGTTATCAGCCCTCTTAACTTCCCAGCTCTCAGAGCTGTTCGCTACAGCACAGGTGTCCGGTTACAATGAACTCCTTGCATGAAATGAACGCCTTTTATATTCAATCCACTTGGATCCTTTCCACTTGGATTTCCCCCATCACTTTGCCTTTCATCATTTGTTTAGCTTTTTATCATGATACATGCATATTTTGGGGTAAAATTTGAAACGTTTGACATAAACTTTTCTTCTGTTCATTCTGGCAAACTATGATATTCAACTCTGTCTGAAGTGACATCCAGGCCAATAATGTGTTGGTAGTACAGTATGTCATTGTGTACAGTATATGATACATCAACCTTGATATAGTGTAAGGCAGGACAGGGCAGGACAGGGCAGGACAGGTCAAGGCAGGACGGGACGGGACAGGTCAAGGCAGGACGGGACAGGACAGGGCAGGACAGGTCAAGGCAGGACAGGACAGGGCAGTTCAGGACAGGACAGGGCAGTTCAGGACAGGACAGGGCAGTTCAGGGCACCATAAGAGCAAACAATAACACTAAATGTACCTTTTATTTTACAGTGAAGAAATTACATCTGATTTCCTTCAAAATTGTTAAAACAGTCATTACACAATAATAACCTAGGAATTACAACACTGAATGACTCTTTCTCTGGGATTCAGTCTATCAAGCACCACTAGGCAAAACAGGTTATTTACCAGTTGTGTTATATTCTTTGAAGAAAGTACCAGAAAGTATCCATTATAATACCCCCATTCCTATAGTACCAGTGGTATCAGTAACGTAGAATAAAGTGAACTATTTTTTCCACATAAAGATAATTGAAAGGACAATGAAATGATCATAGAATTCAGAGCATACATTGTGATGGGAGAATGATGACAAAGGTCTATAGTGTGATTGACATACTATGTAGCATATTTAGAGTCTCTGTCAATCCAGAAGTCTGTTGCCCAAACACTCAAGGTGTGGACTGATTGTCACTAGACTTGATTCTGGCTGTTGCGATGAAATTGTTCTCATATCTGTTGACGCCAGAGCTAGTTACTGAAGGCCCAAGGACCGAGGACACACTGACGATTCACATGAATGTATACACACATAGGAATTGTATTACACCGTATGTATCAAGTATATATACCAGGGTTCTTCAATTCCGGTCCTGGAGGGCCGAAACACTTCTGTTTTTTATTTCTACCTGGTCGTTAATTGCACTCACCTAGTGTCCCAGGTCTGAATTAGCCCCTGATTAGAAGGAGAGGATAAAAAACAGAGGTGTTTCGGCCCTCCAGGACCGGAATTGAAGAACCCTGATATATACGCTGTGTGATTCAGTCTGTAAGTCTGCAACTGATGTGGATTGTTGTTCCCTTGTAGCTGTTATTAAACCTGATTCATTGTACCAGCTGTCACTCTTTCTTGGGGCCCTGAGTTTTCCTTATTACAAATATAAACACCCATAAAAGCATAGAGTATCACAGCTGGAAAAGACATGGTTACACCGTACAGAGACAACAGTTAGTAATGTCCTTTAAAAGGTTTGTTTGTGATTCAACTTGGTTCGGCGTTTACCTCTACAACCGCTGAAAGTCCCTTTTGCACACCCCACAACCCCACTAAACACACACTGATAAATCACAGGAAAAGAGCAGTGGGAGTTGCCAAGTCACTGAAATCGTCTTAGGGGGTTATTTCAGAGTTATTTCAGTGTGAAAACACAGAGGAAGAGCAATGCCAGGGTGGGGAAGGAATCATACCCTGTCTCTGTATGTTAGAGTACCGTTAGTAGCGGTTCACATGCCACGTTTTCACCAGACAGGAGAGGACAGTAGACATTACGGCTTCTCTGCTGAGGAACACACAGCCACACGGTACCCTGGGATATATACTTTAATCTAATCAGTAATCTATCTATTCTGGGGAGAAAAAGTAGAGGGAGGGAGAGGGAGAGGGAGAGGGAGAGGGAGAGGGAGAGGGAGAGGGAGAGGGAGAGAGAAAAATAGGGGTATTTCGCAGAGTCAAAAGAGGACAAGACAGAGAGCAGGAGAAAGGGACAGAGAAAGGGACAGACAGAGCAGGAGAAAGGGACATGACAGAGAGCAGGAGAAAGGGACAGAGAAAGGGACAGACAGAGAGCAGGAGAAAGGGACAGAGAAAGGGACAGACAGAGAGTAGGAGAAAGGGACATGACAGAGAGTAGGAGAAAGGGACAGACAGAGAGTAGGAGAAAGGGACATGACAGAGAGTAGGAGAAAGGGACAGAGAAAGGGACAGACAGAGCAGGAGAAAGGGACAGAGAAAGGGACATGACAGAGAGTAGGAGAAAGGGACAGACAGAGAGCAGGAGAAAGGGACATGACAGAGAGCAGGAGAAAGGGACATGAAAGAGCAGGAGAAAGGGACAGAGAAAGGGACAGACAGAGAGCAGGAGAAAGGGACATGACAGAGAGCAGGAGAAAGGGACAGAGAAAGGGACAGACAGAGAGCAGGAGAAAGGGTCATGACAGAGAGCAGGAGAAAGGGACAGAGAAAGGGACATGACAGAGAGCAGTAGAAAGGGACATGACGAGAGCAGGAGAAAGGGACATGACAGAGAGCAGGAGAAAGGGACAGAGAAAGGGACCAGACAGAGAGCAGGAGAAAGGGACAGAGAAAGGGACATGACAGAGAGCAGGAGAAAGGGACAGAGAAAGGGACATGACAGAGAGCAGGAGAAAGGGACATGACAGAGAGCAGGAGAAAGGGACAGAGAAAGGGACATGACAGAGAGCAGGAGAAAGGGACAGAGAAAGGGACAGACAGAGAGCAGGAGAAAGGGACCGGACAGAGAGCAGGAGAAAGGGACAGAGAAAGGGACCGGACAGAGAGCAGGAGAAAGGGACAGAGAAAGGGACCGGACAGAGAGCAGGAGAAAGGGACAGAGAAAGGGACCGGACAGAGAGCAGGAGAAAGGGACAAGACAGAGCAGAAAAGGTAATGATAGGGAACAAATCCAATTGGACAGGCTTGGCCCTCTGCCTGGCTTGTTGGGCACAAACTGAGGGACAATATATGATTTACTGTAGGTCCAATCAACACCATTGTTCTCCATTGGATGACGTGGAGAAGTGTCCTCTGATGACCTGAGAGAGCCCAAATCACATTACATACTGTAGTTCTTTTTGTAGAACTGTAGTTCTTTCTGGTCAGTCCTGAACTGCTTTGGTGACCATATTTCAGGTGCTCGTAAGACCAACTGGGTTCAAACCCATGGTCTCCTTCATGCTACAAGACTGCATTAGCTCAGGGAGCTAACGCGAGTCTTCAGGTCTCAAACAAGACGCTGTTAAACTTGCGTAGGCTCAGATATGACAGATTGCTCTTTCATTCACTCATCCCTCAAAATCACAAATTGCTAAATAAAAACGCTGAAAAAAACTCTTGCAATTCATACATCTCCACCACCTAAGCCACGGAAACGCCATTCCACAAACATGCCTCCCCCTCCCATATCTCCACACAGAGTGATGCATCTCTATCCCCACCCCACAGTCACTGCTCTCTCAAGTGTCCTTTGGTTTTCCATAGAGCAGTCTGTGACAGAATCTGAATCAGTCAGTCTCTCATGGGTTGCGTTCAGTCACAGCACTGCAAAACATTTCGCAGCGCATATGAAAATCTTTGCTTTCATTGGAAACATCCAGGTAGTATCTCCCTGTTTCACTCCATTTCAAAATGTTTTCTGCCTACTGAACACCACAGCGCTCTTTTCCCCTCAGAGCTGCCTGTTGAGCTTCTGTGCCTGCCTCTCCTTGGAGTTGAATGCGAACTTGGTGTCCTGCAGCTCCTCCATGGTGTCCATGGCCTCCTGCATGTCACGGGACAGCGCCTCGTACCTCTCCGCCAGCTCCCTCCGCTCCTGCCTCAGCTCCAGCACCACGCGGGTCAGCTCCGTCATGTTGTGGCCGCAGTGGCCCCGGAGCTGCTCCACGTCGGAGAGGAGAACCTCCATGCTCTTCATCAGCTGCTCCAGGCGCTCGGGAGACACCAGCATCCCGCCGTCCCCCATCCAGACTGAGACAAGAGGCTGTAGTGAAGAGGCTTCACAGGAAGACTAGCGATTGCTATTGCGTCAGCTAATGGAGATCCAAAAAAATAAGAGAAATCCAAAGAGGAAACAGAAAAGTAGTGGTAATCAAACCAGGAAACAGAAATGTAGTGGTAATCAAACCATGAAACAGAAATTTAGTGGTAATCAAACCAGGAAACAGAAATGTAGCGGTAATCAAACCAGGAAACAGAAATGTAGCGGTAATCAAACCAGGAAACAGAAATGTAGTGGTAATCAAACCAGGAAACAGAAATGTAGTGGTAATCAAACCAGGAAACAGAAATGCAGCGGTAATCAGAGGTGCAGATGATATTAGTACAGAGTTGTAAGAAAAATGCTAGAAAAAACTAGAAGAAAGTAACAGAGAGATGACTCCTCCTCCTGTTCTTCATCTCTCTGTGAAAGGTTTTTAAGCTTCTTCTGGCTGAATACAGGTCTAAGGGTAATCCTCTGTGTGTGTGTGTGTAATAGCGAGAATGAGAAACCGAGTACAGTACGTCTGCACAGACCATAGTGTGTGTGTGTTCAGCCCGCTCTCTGACGTCTGCTGCTCACTAATCCACTTACAGCAGCTAACCTGACCTCCACAGGGTGCCTGCTTACCACCCACGCCATCCCCCTTCCCAGCCCTGAACACCTGTCTGTCTGAGTAAAGGTGATCATAGATCACAGAATGACGTATAGGACGCAGAGGCAGAGTGCGAATTACGGGGGTCAGGTCCCTTGAATGAGACATGAGCTCCTCTAAAGGCAACGAAAGTGTGAGGGGGGGTCTATAAATATTGATAATTTGACAGGAGATGTGTGCCGACAGAAAGATGCATTAATCTCACCAGAGAAAGAATCTTAGCGAGCAAAACAGCGCCCCTCTGTCTCAGTATGTGTAGCCCATATATCTGATTCTGTCTGGACTAGAATAGCATGACATCAGAGACATGGGCTAGATAGAGGGGTGCTGTTTCGCTCGGATGCTTTCTCCCGTGAGATACTGTAGATTCAGGCCAAATTATGAAACATTATTTCACACGTTTTTTTTTCTCCATTTTTTAATGTTCACATTTTTGGGGAAGTTTGGCTTCCCTTGACATCCATGAATACGCTCACTGTAGTAAGCCTAATAACAAATCGCTGAATGTCATTACACTGATGGTGTTTGTCATACGAACATGCTCAGCCGCAGGTAACCTACTTTTTTGAAGTGATTTGTTTGACAATCAGATGAAAACATAATGACTGGTTGTGTTCAAGCCACATTAAAAGGTAATACAATTTTACTGTTAAATGACATCTTTACTATAAAACCCATTAAATTATTATTTGCATGCGAATATACCCAATAGAGGCTCCTCTGAATGTCACCATATTATTTTCACTCTGTTGAGGTCTTGCTTTCTCTCTGGCTTCATTATGGTGACGTAAACTGGAAAGACACACCATTCATGAATGTGTAAGGCAATAAAATCTACGTACAAGAACTCTAGCATAGGAAAATTAAACTGAAGCGAAATGACCATGGACGTAAGAGATGCAGATTGTCAGCTGCACCATTCGATCAGCAGATGTCACTTTCAACATGGGAATGTAGTAATTTTGGTTGAATTCAATACAGGCATTGAATTCAACTCGGTTACATTAGGACAGGGATATTTATGACACAAACACTATTGTACAAATACATGAATACATCTTCCTCCATTGCACATTTGATCCCATAACCCACAAGGACTTGGACAAAAGGAACACCTACGTCAGAATGCTGTTTATTAACTACAACTCAGCGTTCAACACCATAGTGCCCTCCAAGCTCATCACTAAACTAAGGACCCTGGGACTGAACACCTCCTTCTGCAACTGGATCTTGGACTTTGACAGGCCGCCCCCAGGTGGTGAGGGTATGCAACAACACATCTGCCACACTGATCCTCAACACGGGGCCCCTCAAGGGTGTGTCCGAAACTTCTTAATTAACCAGGCTAGTCCGACACTCCTTAACCATGCTAGTCCGACACTTCTTAACCAGGCTAGTCCGACACTTCTTATGCGGGCTTTTGAGGCAGTGCTGCTGTGTCTGCTGGGACGAAGTAATGGAGAAAACTTGGAACTATTGCATGATATAGCAGCACACCTAGCTACTTCAATTATTACCTCAGCTTCTTCAGTATCAAACATCGTTTTGATTTGCCTCCAACTTTGAAGTGGAGTTTTATTCCTCTGTTGCCTGTTGCTCGTCATGTGTTTTCTTCAACCACTTTACACAAGTCGTCCCTTCAAATCAAATCAAATCGGTCACATACACGTGTTTAGCAGATGTTATTGCGAGTGTAATGTCAATATGAGTGAATATAATAGTAATAATTTGGGGTGCTTATATTTTTCCATTACACACTTGTATAAGTGTGAAATGGAAATGTGGTTTTTGCTTATCCCAACTCCCCCTGAGACACCCGCAGGGAGGGGGGTCAGGGTCACCATTGTCCAACACCCCTGGAGCAATTGACCTGTGACTGTGAAAATGGCAATAGCCTGAGTGTCACACAGATTCCAGTGGCTAAAATGTCCTAATTACTTTGTTTTGAGAGAAAACTCTACTTGTTTGACATATATGTAATCTTATGAAAATGTGTTATTGTAAGATTCCTTCAGTTAATGTAAGAATTCAGAAATACTTTTCCACAATATATATATATATTTATTTTTTTTTGTCAAGAAACCAGAGGATGTACAGTGCATTTGGAAAGTATTCATACCCCTTGACAGGTTTTCATCAAGGATCTCTCTATACTTTGCTCCGTTCATCTTTCCCTCAATCCTGACTAGTCTCCCAGTCCCTGCCGCTGAAAAACATCCCCACAGCATGATGCTGCCACCACCATGCTTCACCATAGGGATGGTGCCAGGTTTCCTCCAGACGTGACGCTTGGCATTCAGGCCAAAGAGTTCAATCTTGGTTTCATCAGACCAGAGAATCTTGTTTCTCATGGTCTGAGTCCTTTAGGTGCCTTTTGGCAAACTCCAAGCGGTCGGTCATGTGCCTTTTACTGAGGAGTGGCTTCCGTCTGGCCACTCTACCATAAAGGCCTGAGTAGTGGAGTGCTGCAGAGATGGTTGTCCTCTGTCAAAAATGTTTTGGTACCCTTTCCCAGATCCATGCCTCGACAAATCATGTCCAATCAATTTAATCTACCACAGGTGGACTCCAATCAAGTTGTAGAAACATCTCAAGGATGATCAATGGAAACAGAATGCACCTGAGCTCAATTTCGAGTCTCATAGCAAAGGGTCTAAATCAGGGGTGTCAAACTCATTTTAGCTTAGGGGCCACATGGAGGAAAATCTATTCCCAAGTGGGCCGGACCGGTAAAATCATGGTATATATAACTTAAAAACAACAACTTCAGATTGTTTTCTTTGTTTTAATACTATCAACATAAAACATAAAGCTGGAGCCTGAGGACAGTGTGTCCAAAATATTACAAGCACAACATCACTATTAATCATAAAACACCTCAAGTTTATTTGAAAATTCTAAAGAAAAAGAACACACAAACACACAATGCCTCAGTGATTCACAGAACTATTTCACAGATCACAGAACTATATCAGGGTGTCATTTCTCAGGCAGAAATGTAGATACAAATAATGAAATCCTGTTCCCCAAACAAGTGCAAGAACCACAGAGTCAAGAATAGGTTAAATATACAAATAAAATAAAATCAATTAAAAACAATAGCACATCAACATAAAAACATATAAACATAAAGCTGGAGCCTGAGGACAGTGTGTCCAAAAGCACAACATCACTATTAATCATAAAACACCTCAAGCTATTTGAAATTCTGAGGACAAACAACACACAAACACACAATGCCTCAGTGATTCACAGAAGTATATCACAGATCACAGAACTATATCAGGGTGTCTCATGCAGCACTTTAAGTGGGGTTGCATAGTTTATTTGACTCCTGATACCTGGCATCTTTAGCTTTCACCAGCGCATCAATATCAGGCGTCACATCCTGAGTGGCAGCCAACTTCAGGATGTGATTCAAGTGCTTGTGCGTGAGCCTTGAGCGCAGCTTTGTTTTATTTATGCTCATTACAGAGAACTTGCTCACAAAGATATGTGGTTCCAAACATGCACAACAGTTTTGCAGCGAGGGCTGTCAAGTTGGGGTAACCTGGCAAGAGATTCTGATAAAATGTGTCCAAGCCAGCTGCGGCAAATTTGCCCTTCAAATCCGAGTCACACTGCAAGTATATTATTTCAAGTTGGATGCTGACGGGCAGATCAGAGGGATTCACGGTTAATGGCGAACAAAAAACGTTGAAGTCTTTCTCCAGTTCACCAAAAATCTGAAAGCGTTGCTCAAACTCCCTTAACAGTCCCGTTATTTTATCTTTGAACCGCTTCATGTCTGCCACATGTTGGGTCGCGCACACATTTTTCAGACAGGGGAAGTGAGCTGCATCACCACCGGCGAAGTTGCGTCTCCCACAATGACAGCTTCAACTTGAAAGAACGTATGCTGTCATAATACTGCGTGGCAACTTTGTTGCACCCTTGCAGCTGTTTGTTCAAGTTATTCAGGTGCTCTGTAACATCCACCATAAATGCAAGGTCCTGCATCCATTCTGCAGAATGAAATTCTAACACTGGTTTGCCCTTTTCTTCCATGAACTGTTCAATTTCTTCTCGTAAATCAAAGAAACGCCTCAGCACAGCACCTTGGCTTAACCATCTTACCTCAGTGTGGTATGGCAGGCCATAGATGTGGTCTTTCTTTCTGAGAAGGCTGTCAAACTGACGTTGATTCAGGCTTCTGGATCGGATGAAATTAACAGTTTGGATAATATAATAATAATAATATAATAATAATAATATAATAATAATATAATAAAAATAATAACCACCTTCATGACGTTATCCATCTTTAATGACTTGCAACACAAAGCCTCCTGGTGCAAAATACAGTGAAAAGTCCAAAAATCACGTCCTCCATTTGCAGATTGCACTTTCTCTCTGAACTTTGTCACAACGCCTGCTTTTTTCCCAATCATTGAGGGCGCACCATCTGTAGCCAGGCTGACAGCGCGGGACCAGTCCACTCCGACCCTGTCCAGCGCGCTGACGAGTGCAGTGAAAATATCAGCTGCTGTCGTTGTATCTGTCATCGGCACCAACTCCACGAACTCCTCGGTGACGGTCAATGTGTCATCAACTCTGCAGATGAAAATGGCCAGTTGTGCAACATCTGTAATGTCCGTGCTTTCATCAATTGCAACCGAAAACGCAATAAATTACTTTACTTTTTGCTTCAACTGGCTGTCCAAATCCACTGAAAGATCGGAAATCCTGTCTGCAACTGTGTTTCTTGTCAGGCTGATATTTGCAAAAGCCTGGTGCTTTTCAGGGCACACAATCTCCGCTGCCTTCATCATGCATGTTTTTACAAATTCACCCTCACTAAATGGTTTTGAAGCCACTGCGATTTCATTAGCAATGAGGTAGCTAGCTTTCACTGCAGCGTCACTGATGTCTCGGCTGTGAGTAAACACAGACTGCTGTTTCTTCAGACCCACCAACAGTTCATTCACCTTCTCTCTTCTCCGCTGTCCTTGAAAGTTGTCATATTTGTCGGCATGAAGACTCACATAGTGGCGACGAAGGTTATATTCTTTCAGCACTGCAACATGCTGTGAACACACCAAACATACAGCTTTCCCATTCAATTCCGTGAATAAATAGAAGGATGACAATTTTTCTTGGAACACTCTGCACTCTGCGTCCACTTTTCTCTTTTTTGACAGAGACATATTGGGGCAATGAGGGTGCCAAAGCACATAATGTTAAAAGTAGAAGCCGTAATAAATATCGCGAGCAAAACAAAGTAGCTCATCCGGACTGGCTGCACTTGCTTGACCTATTTGCTCTGCCCCGGTATAAACAGTTTGCTTGCTTAACACAATTGCTATTGCGCCATCCAGTGGACACAATTGGAACAGCAGTTTCTTTTATAGAAAAATTGCAGCTAATTTTTATACTTTACAAAATCATCTCGCGGGCCGGATTAAACCCGTTTGCGGGACTGATCCGGCCCGCGGGCCGGACGTTTGACACCCCTGGTCTAAATACTTATGTCAATTTGCCACCACCAACAAAATGAACAAAAGACAAAAACAGAAAACAAAAACAAAAGACATCAAAACATCATAACAGCAGAGTCTGACTTCTTTCTGTGTTTGTAGCATGTAGCATGTAGCATGTAGCATGCCCATCCCAGTAGAATCACTGTGAATATTCCCAGTGGGAGTAACAGGAACAATCTCTCTAAAAGGCCAATAAGAGAAAGACAATGAGTTGATGAGACATTTTTCTGTCCATGAAGCAAAACCTATAAAAAGGAACATAGACAAGCTAAAGGGACATTACACTTTCAAATCAAAGTCTGTCAGATGTTTTCAGACCTCTAAAGTAGTCTAATGTCTCCTGAGTGGCGCAGTGGTCTAAGGCACTGCATCGCAGTGCTAACTGTGCCACTAGAGATCCTGGTTCGAATCCAGGCTCTGTCGCAGCCGGCCGCGACCGGGAGACTCATGGGCGGCGCACAATTGGCCCAGTGTCGTCCAGAGTAGGGGAGGGAATGGCCGGCAGGGATGTAGCTCAGTTGATAGAGCATGGCGTTTGCAACGCCAGGGTTGTGGGTTCGATTCCCACGGGGGGCCAGTATAAAAAAATATGTATTCACTAACTGTAAGTCGCTCTGGATAAGAGCGTCTGCTAAATGACTAAAATGTAAATGTAATGTCAAAATGAAACCATGTCCAACAAAACCAGTTGTATAGAGCAAGCTATTCGCCTCCACCCCAAATGAATTGGGAAAAATACACACCGAATAAAAACCAAGACAAACGGGAAATTAGACAGGGATGATCTTTTCCATTCATTTGCGATTGAGGCATATAGCTGGATCTACACAAACAATGTCGTGGGACGTGGCTTCACCTTTACATTACTCTAGTTTCAAGCTCTGAAAACATCTGACAAACATTCATTTATGAGTGAAATGTCCCATTATGCGCCTCCATGGTCTTTGAATTGCTATTCTCTAGGAGGCACACGGTATCTATTGTGCCAAAAATATCCAACAACAACAACATACCTCTAGGGCTGGCAGGGGGTGTCTCGTCCTGGGTAGTCCTCTGCTGTCCTGTGAGAGTCAATGCTACAGTGAAATCAATTTTAACGTAACGAATTCAACTCAGATGTTCTATTTTGTCTGTAAAACTAAAAGAGGAAAAGCCAGTGGAGGATACTGTACCCTACTCTACTGTTCATTATAAACTGGTTGGTTCGAGCCCTGAATGTTGACTGGCTGACAGCCGTGGTATATCAGACCGTATACCACGGGTATGACAAAACACTTACTACTCTAATTACGTTGGTAACCAGTTTATAATAGCAATAAGGCACCTCAGGGGTTTGTGATATATGGCTCATATACCACATATACCCATATACCACACCGCCTCGGGTCTTATTGCTTAATTATCATACAAGTAAACAAAACTATACTGTCATGACCTGAAACCAGGGCTCATTCACAGAGCGAGTGCTGATTTAATCTGATTGTGTTCATATTGATCTAAAAGGCTAAACTGATTATTGATCAGTCCTCTTAATCTGAGGTGCTTTGTGGGTACATGTCCAAATTCAACATCCAGTAAATCAACCAGGTGGTATTTTTAGTACAGACCTTTTTTTAAATGTAAACATGCACTGAAAGTACCACCAACCCACTAAGTCTCATTATTCTCAAATTAGGATAAACATTAGGTAACACTTTGACAACGTTCATGAATACACATTTGTAAATAGTTTTTATACTACAAATGGATTTCCAAGCATGGTAAGCATATAATTTATAAGCATTTCTAATTATTTATAGAACATTTAAGCATTCAGTCTCATTTGTAACCTAGCAGTTTACTTTACTAAAATTACCAGCTATCTTACTACCTTCAGAATAACTCAGTATGCAGGATGGCTATATTGACAGTGTATAAGAATGACTCACTCATCTAGCTTTGGGGAAAAGAAGCACATAGACATGTAGGAGGAGCACAGATACTGCACTCCCCACTGTGGGGAGAAAGACTTAAGAAACAGCAGTCACACACTCAAGGGGGGCGGTTCTATTGGGTCTGTCCTCCATTACGGTTTCACCTGTGATGAGCATTTATAAATGTGTATTCATCAAAGTTATTTGAAACGGGTTAGGTTATGACAAATGGACAAATAAGAGATAGCTAATAATGTTCAAAAGAGGTTTGTACCAGGTGTGTCTATGCCAGGTGTTTCTGTATCAGGTGTGTCGTTGGCATAAATCTCTCCATCACAGTCAAGGCCTGACAGAGAAAAACAACAAAGGTTCTGTGGTATTTTATGTCATACTTATGCCATACTGTTGGAGATAGCAATGAGGAGATAGAGAAAGGAAAGTATAATCCCTATTTTCCTGAAGAAAAAGAGAAGTAGAGTGAAATAAAATTGAACTGATAAAGTGCTGATGACACATAGGAAGACATTGAGCGTTATAATAAAATGAATAACTGAACTTGGGCATAGATTTGCCTTTACAGAACTGTCTGGTATAAGTGGTCTATTATGTTGAGGAGCCTACTATCTTTTACTCACTGGTTTGATTGCTGGCACATTCACCATCATTGTTCCCTGAAACAAAAAATAGACTTTAGAAGAGCATTCATCTTTGTTCACGCAACACACATAGACTAATTAGAGTCCTCACCATAGTGTGTGCCATCACATCTCAATGTTGTTTTCTCGTCCCACTTCAACCACACCTGGTCGTCTTTCCTGTACACACAGCAGCCCTCTGAGCGGTTAAATTCTGTCCCACACACAGGGTCATTCCTTCCCCTTGGCTCAAAGCAAGACAGTTTTTCATCTCTTGGAATGGCAACCTTCGTTGTCCTGTATTTGCAAGTTGCTGTAAGAGAGAGACAGAGAGACACAGACGATTGACCATTGTGTCAGTTTGAGAGACTCAATCACGGTACATTCTTATCTGAATAGGAGCTGATCGTGGAATTCAGGTGAAAGAATGGAACGCACGCCTCATCCACATCAACGGGGCTGTAGTGGAGCGGGTCGAGAGTTTCAAGTTCCTTGGCGTCAACATCACTAAGGACTTAACACGCACGTGAAGCGGGCACGACAGTGCCTCTTCCCCCTCGGGAGGCTGAAAGGATTTGGCATGGGCCCTCGGATCCTCAAAAAGTTCTACAGCTGCACCATTGAGAGCATCTTGACTGGCTACATCACTTCTTGGTTTGTCAAATGCACCGCCCTCAACCACAAAGCGTTACAGAGGGTGGTGCGGACGGCACAGTACATCACTGGGACCGAGCTCTATCACTGGGAGCCTCTATATCAGGCAGTGTCAGAGGAAAGCCCGAAAAATTGCCAAAGACTTCAGTCACCCAAGCCATAGACCGTTGTAGTGGGCAGTAATATGTGATACATATATTACACTGTGCATTCGGAAAGTAATCAGACTCCTTCCACATTTTGTTACGTTACAGCCTTATTCTAAAATGGATTCAATTGTTTTTTCCCCCTCATCAATCTACACACACAATACCCCATAATGACAAAGCAAAAACTGGTTTTTAGATATTTTTGCAAATGTATAAAAAATGTAAAACTGAAATATAACATTTACATAAGTATTCAGACCCTTTACTCAGTACTTTGTTGAAGCACCTTTGGCAGCGATTACAGCCTTGAGTCTTCTTGGGTATGACGCTACAAGCTTGGCACAACTGTATTTGGGGAGTCTTCTCTGCAGATCCTCTCGAACTCTGTCAGGTTGGATGGGGAATGTTGCTGCACAGCTATTTTCAGAGATGTTTGATCTCGTTCAAGTCCGGGCTCTGGCTGGGCCACTCAAGGATATTCAGAGACACGTCACGAAGACACTCCTGCATTGTCTTGGCTGTGTGCTTAGGGTCGTTGTCCTATTGGAAGGTGAACCTTCACCCCAGTCTGAGGTCCTGAGCGCTCTGGAGCAGGTTTTCATCAAGGATCTCTCTGTACTTTGTTCCGTTCATCTTTCCCTCGATCCTGACTAGTCTCCCAGTCCCTGCAGCTGAAAAACATCCCCACAGCATGATGCTGCCACCACCATAATTCACCGTAGGGATGGTGCCAGGTTTCCTCCAGACGTGACGCTTGGCATTCAGGCCAAAGAGTAAAATGTTGGTTTTAGGTGCTTTTTGGCAAACTCCAAGCGGGCTGTCATGTGCCTTTTACTGAGGAGTGGCTTCTGTCTGGCCACGCTACCATCAAGGCCTGATTGGTGGAGTGCTGCAGAGATGGTTGTTCTTCTGGAAGGTTCTTCCATCTCCACAGAGGAACTCTGGAGCTCTGTCAGAGTGAACATTGGGTTCTTGGTCACTTCCCTGACCAAGGCCCTTCTCCCCCGATTGCTCAGTTTGGCCAGGCGGCCAGCTCTAGGAAGAGTCTTGGTGGTTCCAAACTTCCTCCATTTAAGAATGATGGAGGCCACTGTGTTCTTGGGGACCTTCAATGCTGCAGACATTTTTTGGTACCCTTCCCCAGATCTGTGCCTCGACACAATCCTGTCTCAGAGCTCTACGGACTATTCCTTCGACCTCATGGCTTGGTTTTTGCTCTGACATGCACTGTCAACTGTGGGACCTTATATAGACAGGTGTGTGCCTTTAAAAATAATGTCCAATCAATTGAATTTACCACAGGTGGAGGCCAATCAAGTTTTAGAAACATCTCAAGGATGATCAATGGAAACAGGATGCACCTGAGCTCAATTTTTAGTCTCATAGCAAAGGGTCTGAATACTTATGTAAATAAGGTATTTATGTTTTGTATTCTAAAAACCTGTTTTTGTTTTGTCATTATAGGGTATTGTGTGTAGATTGATGACAAAAAAACAGACAATTTAATCTATTTTAGAATAAGGCTTTAACTTAACAAAATGTGGAAAAAGTCAAAGGGTCTGAATTAGGGATGCACGATTCGGACGATATTAGCTAAAAATGCCAACATCAGCATTGGCTCTTGTGAGAGATTTATTATTTTTATAATTGATGGGATGACTAACTTAGAAAGAATGCATTCTGGACTGTGCTGATGTAGGTTGTGTCACCTGGCAAGCTGTGATTGATGTGAAGAGCTGTTTTAGGGGGTAAAATGAGATAAGGATTTGTGTCTCCAAATACTAGACTATACTGGTTCTTTGTGATCTGTGAACCATCCTTGGACGTAGGAATGGTGTCTAAGGGAGCTGGCTCTTCTCACTATGACAGGTTGTTATGATAAACGTATGCCTGGTAACAGAAGAGGCGGGGAACAGCCAGTGCGCCAACGGATAGGCTGAGTAAGTCTAAACCACGCTCAAGTCTCTACTCTGATTGGCCAGCAGAGAGGTGGGAAACTCTCTATGTAAGAGTATTTGAAGAACAATCTGAAACAATGGATTTAGTTCTCTGAGTGCCCTGCGAGGCATATCGGGGAGCCCGTATATACGAAACATTATATTTACCATTGAAGGTTTTTGCATTAATTAAAATAACTAGTATATCTTAGAAGTCGTGTTGACCTCTTTTGTTCCTAATGCCAGATTTGAATTGACGCAACTTTGACACTATGTATAGTTTAACGCCGATGTGCAAAACCGATGTCAAAGCTGACGTGCATACCTGTATAACGTAAGTAGATGACGTAATGACGCCACGAAAAATACAGCGCTACACAGCATTCCTAACCTAGCCCACAATGTCTGCTGAACGGCACCTCCGTACCTTCAGGCTCTGATCAGTCCCTACACCCAAACGAGGGCATTGCGTTCATCCACCTCTGGCCTGCTGGCTCCCCTTCCTCTGCGGAAGCATAGTTCCCGCTCAGCCCAGTCAAAACTGTTCGCTGCTCTGGCACCCCAATGGTGGAACAAGCTCCCTCACGACGCCAGGACAGCGGAGTCACTCACCACCTTCCGGAGACATTTGAAACCCCACCTCTTTAAGGAATACCTGGGATAGGATAAAGCAATCCTTCTACCCCCCCCCCAAAAAGAAAGTGGTTATCCCACTGGCTATAGGGTGGGCACCAATTTGTAAGTCGCTCTGGATAAGAGCGTCTGCTAAATGATGTAAATGTGCCCTTGAGCAAGGCACTTAACCCTAATTGCTCCTGTAAGTCGCTCTGGATAAGAGCGTCTGCTAAATGACTTAAATGTTAAATGTTAAAATGCTGTGTGGATCTATTCTGAAGTTTCAAAGGAAGATAACAAGAAGGCCATATGCAACGTTTGTGCTGCTATTATTTCACAAGGAGGGGAGAAAGTGAAATCTTTCAATACCACAAACCTAATTACTCATTTTAAAGTGCATCACCCCCAGACGTGTCTACTTACAACAAAAGCAGAAAAAAAACTAAGCTCACACTTCCAACAACTAAACAAGTTCAAGTTGAGCAGTCATTTGAAAGAGTAAGACTATTTCGGCGAGACAACAACCATTAACGCAAAGATAATGGAATTCATTGCCCTTGACATTCTACCGTTCTCTGTCGTGGATGATGTTTGCTTTCGCCGACTGGTCGAGCACCGGTACACACTCCCAAGTAGGAGTTATTTTTCAGACGTTTCCCTACCGGAGTTACACAGTATTGTTGAAACGTACATCCATGAGCTACTTGCTATGGGCATCACTGCTATTAGCTTCACGACTGACATTTGGACCAGCGATGTCAGCCCCATTAGCATGCGGAGTCTGACAGCACAGTGGGTTAACGAGGATTTCGTACTTAGGAAAGCCGTATTGCATGCTCAAGAATGTGCTGGTTCTCATACCGCTGCTGCCATTTCAATGGCATTTGAGAAAATGTTTGAAACTAGGAAAAACCCCAAGAACAAAGTACACGCTGTGCTACGTGATAATGCACATAACATGACAAAGGCTTTGGAAGAATGTGGAGTTGCCAGTTTGCCATGCATGGCACACACCAGTGGCAACAGGTAGGAAGATAGTGGGTGATTTTAAACACTCACAGCTAGCATACAGCCGCCTGCAAGCAATACAGGAACAGTACTTTTAACATGATAGAGAGCCTGCTGGAACAGAAACGAGTGCTTGGCGTGTACGCAGCCGACTATGAGTTACCTGCCACAATCAGTACAAACCAGTGGACTCTCATTGAAAACATGAACACACTCCTAGCTCCATTCGAACAACTGACTCGAGAAATAAGCTCATCAACTGCGTCTGCAGCAGCCGTGATACCCTCTGTCATGGCATTGAAACGCCTGCTCAACAAAACTGCCGACACAGACCGTGGGGTTAAAACTTGCAAAAGTTCTCTACTAGAGGCTGTGAACAAGTGATTAGGTGGCATTCTCTCTGAGCCTCTTTACTGTGTCTCCACCATGCTCGATGCTAGGTACAAGGACCGCTACTTCGATGCAGACAAGAAACAGTGTTTACGTGAAATGTTACAGACACAGCTGGACAAGATGGAGAACGGACACAGTGACAGTGCGCACCAAGGAAGAGGACCCACGACAGAAGAGGCCACGGACAGACAGAGCTCAAACTTCACTGCTTGCAGTGGCGGCTCCTGAAAAAATTCTCAGAAGGGGCAATTTTTCTGATGATTTAGGTGACCTACACACGTGCACGAGTCCGTGCACGCGATTCCAGATATCTTTACCTCTGAATAAACTGCCTTTATTATACCATATCCACCCTGTCCAAAGTCTCTACTTGGTCTCAGTTCTCCAGTAAACTTGTGATTATCAACAGTACACAACGGTAACAAACAATTGGGGGAACTCACGGGGCAGATAGTAACCACTTAAAAGGAAGCGATTCCCAAACCTTCCATAACAAAGCCATCACCTACAGAGAGATGAACTTGGAGAAGAGTCCCCTAAGTAAGCTTGTCCTGGGCCTCTGTTCACAAACACAAACAGACCCCACACAGCCCCAGGACAACAACAACAACAACAACAACAACACAATTAGACCCAACCAAATCATGAGAAAACAAAAAGAGAATTACTTGACACATTGGAAAGAACAAACAAAAAAACAGAGCAAACTAGAATGCTATTTGGCCCTAAACAGAGAGTACACAGTGGCAGAATACCTGACCACTGTGACTGACCCAAACTTAATGAAAGCTTTGACTATGTACAGACTCAGTGACCATAGCCTTGCTATTGAGAAAGGCCGCCGTAGGCAGACCTGGCTCTCAAGAGAAGACAGGCTATGTGCACACTGCCCACAAAATGAGGTGGAAACTGAGCTGCACTTCCTAACCTCCTGCCAAATGTATGACCATATTAGAGACACATATTTCCCTCAGATTACAGCGATCCACAAAGAATTCGAAAACAAACCCAATTTTGATAAACTCCCTTATCTACTGGGTGAAAAACCACAGTGTGCCATCACAGCTGCAAGATTTGTGACCTGTTGCCACAAGAAAAGGGCAACCAGTGAAGAACAAACACCATTGTAAATACAACCCATATTTATGTTTATTTATTTTCCCATTTGTACTTTAACTATTTGCACATTGTAACAACACTGTATATATACATAATATGACATTTGAAATGTCTTTATTCTTTTGAAACTTCTGAGTGTAATGTTTACTGTTAATATTTATTGTTTATTTCACTTTTGTTTACTATCTACTTCCCTTGCTTTGGCAATGTTAACACACGTTTCCCATGCCAATAAAGCCCTTAAATTGAATTGAATTGATAGTAAGGTCGCAATGACACAGAAAGCAGTTCAATGTCGGGGTACAGAGTTGCTCTCTTACCAGGATCGCGGTCCGCTCTGACCAGGGTGAAGGTGGCCGGCTCCACTTCTCTGTCCGGGACTCATCCAGCCAAGTCTCCCAGCTGTATTGGGATTCAGCTGCCAGCAGCGTTTTCATTATTTAGTCCGTTCGTAGCGGGTATGTACACGATCAACAAGATCAGTCCAAAACCAACCACTGGAAATCCATGGTTGGCAGAATGTTTGTAAACTAAGTCTACAAATTAAAAACATAAAATAACGCCGCACTGCAGGTCGCAACAGAGACGCTTCTAGCCGCCATTGTCTTAGTTACGTTCAACGTTACGTCACGTATGACGAAAGCGCGTAAGTGCAAGCCCACAGACACCCATAGAGAATGTATTGAAAGCTTTGAAATGTGAAAAAAATAGATTTTACATGACAGGCTATGAGAGACTTCTGGGCGATTTTCAACTTGACTGAAATCGCCCCCAAAAACGGGCGGGCCATTTTAAGCACGACTTTAGCCTGATTTGACATTTAGTGGCTGGCAGATCAGACGTGAACACTGATAACTGCTGTTGCCGTGATATAATTGATTAGAAAAAAAATCCCTTCCTTTTCCCGTTTGGCAGTGCGTCGCCCATATCGCCCTATTGAACAAGCCGTCCCTGACTGCTTGACATGTACGATGAAATTCTGGTTGAGAATGGAACGACTGAACAAATGAACAACGAAACAGCACAGCAAGTACGTGAAAGAAATAGGTTTTGATTATATTTTACTGGTAATGGGGACATACGTAAATGTCAACAAAATAACCTTTTGATCAGAGTGTGTGTGTGTGTGTATAGAGAGATAGACGCGTTGTATTTTCATTTTCTGTTACTACATCGGCCAACATTTGCCAATGTTGATCTATGCCTAATGATCCTTTGGAATGCAAGAATAATGCAATATGTTGTATTACATTTTAATTTCCTAAATGAAAGATGAGATGATGTGTTCTAAATGTGCTCGAATCTTACTAGTCATGTCAGTTGAGCACATTTGAAAAGTTTAAATTGTGCCATTTATAGCAGTTTATGACATAGCCTAGAGACAGTAATTTTTTCAAGCAGTTAAAGCTAAAATGATTAACTGCATTTTAGTTTAAACCAATATTTATTTCAAAGCATTTTTAAGTTTCACCATACAGTCAAGGTTGGATAGTAAGAAGAGCCACCAACAACTTAACCATCTTTGTAATACGGGGCAGCTCAAATATTTGTATCATGAATATCTGTTGTGCGATAAAATTCATTCATGGATTTGTCATTTTTGTCATTTACAAGTTATTAAACAATCTGTTCCTAACTGTACAAATGAACATATGACACTTTGTTTCAACTATTTAACTGTACTAGAATGCTTAAAGGCCGCTAACATTTTAAATATCCGTTATCGGTATCGGCCAAAAATGTCATATCGGTGCATCCTTAGTCTGAATACTTTCCAAATGCACTGTATCATACTAATTTGAGTGTTACAGATTGACATTTACTATGTTATGTCTAGTCTATGAGACCGGGCTGAGACACTTCAAAACCTTATTCCTTATGATTTATTTTCTTACCTTATTTTTTGCCATTTATTTATGTGGTATTCTAAGAGTTTCTATGGTCTATAGTAGTAAAGCCCCCCACACCCTTTTAGAGGTCAAACACAGCATTTAGGGAAACACTTGTGACCTTCTCTCGTTGGGTTAAGCCATGGAAGAAGAGTAGGCAGCAGTTAAAGCTTAAATTGTTCTACATCGGTAGACCTGCTCTGTCTGGGGTGGAAAGGTGGGCCTAACTTTTGAAAGTACCACGCTGTCATAGACAAAATCTAACCATATTTGGTAAGTAGAGACCCCATTGAGTATTTCCCACCCCACTTTAGCTGAGACAGATAGAAAAGTTCTCTCTCTACAAGATAATATGTATCCCATGTGCAGTCTATTACAGTGTATTGCATTGGGGACTATGGAGGGGGTGGAGAACGAAGTGCTGCTGGGTATGTAGGACACATTCCCCTTCCAAAACGACACATTTTTTGGTTAGTAGAGACCCTTACCCTGGTTCGATTCCAGGCTGTATCACAACCGGCCGTGATTGGGAGTCCCATAGGGCGGCGCACAATTGTCCCAGCGTCATCCGGGTTTGGCCGGTGTAGGCCGTCATTGTAAATAAGAATTTGTTCTTAACTGACTTACCTAGTTAAATAAAGGTAAAATAAAATAAATGACTGAGTACTAGTAAATACCTGGTACCCCTGCACATTGATCTGGTACTGGTACTCCCTGTATATACCGTAGCTCCATTCTTGTGTATTTAATTCCTCGTGTTACAACTCATATTATTTTTTAACTCTGCATCGTTGAAGGGCTCGTACGCAAGCATTTCACGGTGAAGTCTAAACCTTTTGTGTTTACTCTTACCTGTAGTTATCATATTGTGATATGTTTTATGGATTCTGCCATTTCTCTACCACTTCTCTACCACTAATCACATCCAATGGAACAACTAATCATAAAGGCCTATCGTACGATTCCGATAAAGGATCATTGAACTTCTTTATAGCCAACTTGGCTACATCACAACAGCATCAACATATGGGGCCCAAAATGGCTGGACTTGATTCTCTTCATTATTTCATGCCCGCGATGCGCTTTGGCTGTTTGGAGAGTTTGGAGCGGCGCGGACTAAATCGATGAGAGACCCATGAGCACGGGGCAAGTCTGTGGGTTTGCCACCTTTTACGCGCCTCTAGTTTTGACTAAATAAATAATACAAATCTTATTATCGCAAACACAAGTTTGTGGCTCGGGACCGAGGCTACTAAACATCGGCATTTCGACCGGTTTCTGTAAAGAGTCAAGGAAGATAAATATCTTACCGTCAGGGTTGCCCAAAACACACGTGGCTAGATAATAAAATAGCCAGAGTATGACTATTAAAGGCTTGTTGACGTCCATATTGTAATATTCATATGTGTCACCATACTGAATTGTAATTGGATGCATCATACTGTGCAATGATTGGTTAAGACCACCCAGGTGGTGAGGTCATTCTAAGATGATCATGGCCAGAGACACATGGACATGCACGTTATAGCTAGTTAATAAAGAGCTACGTTTATAAATATCCTGTCGTCCTGCATTTTATTATTTTGTACAAAGCGTACAAAACAAGACATGGTGTCAGAGTAAAAGGACTAAAAGATGGATTTTGCTGGAGTTCCTTCACCTCGAATGGATTGGGGGTCTACAAATCTACCCGATGCATGGCGTAAGTTCAAACAGCATGTGGAGCTGATGTTCACGGGTCCTCTGAAGGAAAGAGGAGAAGAGGAAAAGTGCAGCTACCTGCTCCTCTGGATCGGTGAAAAAGGGAGAGACATTTACAACACATGGACACTTACCGAGGCTGAATCAAAGGTACTGAAAACATACTACGATCGTTTTGAAGCATATGTTTTGCCAAAGACCAATACAATTTTCGCTAGGTACAAATTCCATGAGAAAGTACAAGGCGCTAGTGAATCGTTTGAACAGTTTGTCACTGAGCTGCGTCTGCTTGTGAAAGACTGTGATTATGCAAACAAGGATGAGATGGTCAGGGACCGTATTGTATTTGGAATACAATCACCGCGAGTGAGAGAGAAACTTTTGAATGTTGGATCAGAGTTAACGCTGGACAAAGCTATCGACATAGCCAGATCTCACGAGCTAGCACAGGTTCAGATGAAAACCATTTCAGGCGGCAGCATGAGCGCATCACGTGAACAAGCAGTGCACGCAGTCAGGCAGACATCAAAGCACACCTCCAGTGCCCAGAGAGCATGTTTCAGAACGGAGACAGACAGAACTCCAAAACAGAGCGACACAGACTCCAAACGCCCCAAAACATGTGGATATTGTGGATACAAAGTGCATGGCGAACAGGGGAATTGCCCAGCTAAAGGCAAACAGTGTACTAAATGTGGAAAATGGAATCACTTTGCAAAAGTGTGCAGAGTTTACCGTGGAAAAACAGTACATACAGTGAGTGAAGATGAAATGTCAATCAAAGAGTCAAATGCTGATGAACTGTTTATTGATTCAGTGACACAGAAAAGTCAGATATCAGAGACAGAGCAAGCCTTTGCTGACATTGAGATAGGAAGACAAGGCACAGAGCTAAAATTCAAACTAGACACTGGTGCACAAGTAAACATTATTCCTCTGAGTAAGTACAGAAGCTTGACATCTGAGTGTGAGCTACAGCCCACCACGCGCAGACTGACTGGTTATGGTGGTGAACAGCTCCCAGTAAAAGGCACATGCACTCTCAAATGCAAATACAAGGAAAGGGACATGATGTTGGACTTTTACGTTGTTGACACTCGAGCACCTGCAGTGCTAGGTCTTAAAGCATGTTTAGACATGGACCTTATCAAGCTAGTTTTATCAGTGACAGCACCAGTAGAGATAGAGAATGTCATGGAGGAGTTTGCTGATGTTTTTACAGGAATAGGACTATTCCCAGGAGAATGTACCATTCACCTTAACCCAGACGCAACCCCTGTGATCTACCCACCGAGAAAGATTCCACTTGCTCTCCGCGCCCGTCTGAAGAAAGAGTTGGAGAGCATGGAGCAATCTGACATCGTCACCAAGGTTACAGAACCGACGGATTGGGTCAACGCGTTAGTGGTGGTGGAGAAACCACGGACAGGCAAGCTCAGAGTATGTCTCGACCCAAGAGACTTGAACAAGGCTATCAAACGCCCCCATTACCCCCTTACCGACGCTAGATGGCATCACACACAAGCTAGCGGGCGCACGCTACTTCAGTGTCATGGACGCTAGATCAGGCTACTGGGCTATCAAGCTCACAGAAGAGTCATCTAAGCTCACAACGTTCAACACACCGTTTGGACGCTACAGGTTCCGTCGCCTGCCTTTTGGGATTATCTCAGCCCAAGACGAGTTTCAGCGAAAGATCGACGAGGTGTACGAAGGCCTCGACGGAGTCGTGGCAATTGTGGACGACATCCTTGTCTATGGTCGAACCAAAGAGGAACACGACAGAAACCTCAGCGCGATGCTGCAAAGGTCCCGCGAGAGAGGAGTCCGGCTCAACCCCGAGAAGAGCACAGTCGGCGCTACAGAGGTCAGCTACTTCGGGCATCTTCTCACAGCGAATGGAATCAAGCCAGATCCGCAGAAGATCTCAGCCATAAAGGAAATGGAGCCACCAAAGAACCGCGCAGAGCTGGAAACAGTGCTTGGCATGGTCAACTACTTAGCCAAGTTCGCACCCAGCCTCTCCAATGCTAATGCACCCCTGCGTCAGCTGCTAAAGCAGTCCAGTGAGTTCCTCTGGGACAACCAACACGACATCGCTTTCCAGAAAGTGAAAGACTTGATCACGAGAGAACCAGGACCAATCCTTGCCTACTACGACCCCAACAAAGAGCTCAGACTCCAGGTGGACGCGTCAAAGTATGGACTAGGGGCAGTGCTACTGCAAGAAGGAAAACCCATCGGCTACGCTTCCAAATCTCTCACAGACTGTGAAATCAACTACGCTCAAATCGAAAAGGAGCTGTACGCCATTCTGTTCGGATGTAAGCGTTTCCATCAGTATGTCTATGGACGACAAGTCATTGTGGAATCAGACCACAAGCCCCTCGAGTCAATCATGAGGAAACCGTTAGCCGCAGCCCCGCCAAGGCTACAGAGAATGATCCTTCAACTACAAAAATACGACTTCACAATCACTCACCGTCCAGGCAAAGACATCCCTGTCGCAGACACACTCTCCAGGAAGTTTCTTACCTACAAGGACAGCAGCCTCAGTGAAGGCATGGACATGCAGGTGCACACTGTGTACAGCAACTTACCAGTTAGTGACACAAAACTGAAGGAGATCCGAGCAGAAACAGAAAAAGACACACAACTCACACAGCTGAGGAAAGTCATACAGTCAGGATGGCCTGAGGAGAGGAGAAAATGCCCTCAGAGCGTCTCAGAGTTCTGGAACCATCGTGACGAACTATCACAGATCAACGGAATCATTTTCAAAGGAGAGAAAATCATCATTCCTACCAGTCTCAGAGAAGAGATTTTGACAAAGATCCATGCTGGACACATGGGCATGGAAAAGTGCAAACAGAGAGCACGGGACATTTTGTTTTGGCCCGGAATGTGCAAACAAATAGAGGACATGGTTGGTAAATGCCCCACGTGTCTTGAACGACGCCCCTCGAACACCAAAGAGCCAATGTTACCTCACCGTATCCCAGACCGACCCTGGCAGGTCGTGGCAACCGATCTGTTCACGTGGAACAACGAGGACTACATTATAACAGTGGACTACTACAGCAGATACTTTGAACTCGACAAGCTTCACAGCACCACATCTGCAGCTGTGATACACAAGCTGAAAGCAGCCTTTGCCAGGCATGGCATTGTAGAGACTTTAATATCTGACAATGGGCCCTGTTACAAATCAAATGAGTTTGAATCCTTCACAAAAGCATGGGAGTTCACACACGTCACCACAAGCCCACATTACCCTCAAAGTAATGGCCTTGCTGAAAAATCTGTGCAGATCGCTAAATCACTCATGGACAAAGCAAAAGCAGACAAGAGAGACCCCTACCTCAGTCTCCTTGAATACCGCAACACTCCAGTTGACAACTTCAAATCACCAGCCCAGCTGTTGATGAGCCGCAGACTTCGCTCAATCCTCCCCAGCACCAACCAGCAGCTGCAACCTGAGGTCGTCAGCTACAAGGAAGTGCATGCAAAACGTGCACAGAGACAGCAACAGCAAAAGCGATACTACGACAGGTCAACCAGACCACTGCCACCACTGAACGACGGAGAGTCAGTTAGAATCCAGGAGCATGGCTACTGGAAGCCAGCAGTCGTCATCCAACCAGCTGACACTGAACGTTCATATCACGTTCGCACCGCAGAAGGAGCGGTGTACCGCCGCAATCGTCGTCACCTACTGAACACAAAAGAACAACACACTGACGAGATGAACTGTTCCCCTGAAAGAGAACGGGATGGACTAAACACAGACACAACACAACATACACCATACTTACCTGCAACACCACAAGAACTGTTGACTGACACAGAAGCATGCTCAGCTTCATATCACACAAGGTCAGGAAGAGAGGTCAAGCCTAGAGCTGTCCTAGACCTGTGAAATGTCAAAGGGTGTAGGCGGATCGCTGCCCTAAAAGAGTTTCCAGACTGTAAACTTGTTATTGAAAGTTAACTTGAAATGCTTTGGTATTGTATTTGTTTGATATGTTGAGATGTCATTGCTACAGTGAAAAGCTGAGTTGCTGAGAAATATTTGTTCTAAAAATAACAATATGCTGAATCATTGTTTGTCTGTTATGTTGATGCAGTTGGTGCAGTTTAAATGGTTACTTACCTCGAGTTCAAACTACAGAGCATATATTCAAAAGAAACGCTTTATTGTTCCACATATTTTTTCTTTTTTTAAAAGAAGGGGGATGTAATATTCATATGTGTCACCATACTGAATTGTAATTGGATGCATCATACTGTGCAATGATTGGTTAAGACCACCCAGGTGGTGAGGTCATTCTAAGATGATCATGGCCAGAGACACATGGACATGCACGTTATAGCTAGTTAATAAAGAGCTACGTTTATAAATATCCTGTCGTCCTGCATTTTATTATTTTGTACAAAGCGTACAAAACAAGACACATATGTATAAACATATTAAGCAAAGCAATTAGACAGTGTTCAAGCTTGTTCTGAAGAGGTTGACAGGAAACAAAATTACGTTCCAGGAAGTGACCACAGTTATTTTAGTCCCTACATAAGTCATGATAACGTAATTTTGTCGCTACAGCGCGATGGGACAAGAGCATCCCGGCCGGCCAAGCCCCCCGGAGTCGCTACAGCGCGCTTGTCCAATCCCGGCCGGCCAAGGCCTCGCCAATTGTGCGTCACCTCATGGGTCTCCCGGTCGCGACACAGACAGGTATCGAACCAGCATCTGTAGCACAACCGGCCGTGATTGGGAGTCCCATAGGGCGGCGCACAATTGTCCCAGCGTCATCCGGGTTTGGCCGGTGTAGGCCGTCATTGTAAATAAGAATTTGTTCTTAACTGACTTACCTAGTTAAATAAAGGTCAAATAAAATAAATGACTGAGTACTAGTAAATACCTTGTACCCCTGCACATTGATCTGGTACTGGTACTCCCTGTATATACCGTAGCTCCATTCTTGTGTATTTTATTCCTTGTGTTACAACTCATATTATTTTTTAACTCTGCATCGTTGAAGGGCTCGTACGCAAGCATTTCACGGTGAAGTCTAAACCTTTTGTGTTTACTCTTACCTGTAGTTATCATATTGTGATATGTTTTATGGATTCTGCCATTTCTCTACCACTTCTCTACCACTAATCACATCCAATGGAACAACTAATCAGAAAGGCCTATCGTACGATTCCGATAAAGCATCATTGAACTTCTTTATAGCCAACTTGGCTACATCACAACAGCATCAACATAGGGGGCCCAAAATGGCTGGACTTGATTCTCTTCATTATTTCATGCCCGCGATGCGCTTTGGCTGTTTGGAGAGTTTGGAGCGGCGCGGACTAAATCGATGAGAGACCCATGAGCACGGGGCAAGTCTGTGGGTTTGCCACCTTTTACGCGCCTCTAGTTTTGACTAAATAAATAATACAAATCTTATTATCGCAAACACAAGTTTGTGGCTCGGGACCGAGGCTACTAAACATCGGCATTTCGACCGGTTTCTGTAAAGAGTCAAGGAAGATAAATATCTTACCGTCAGGGTTGCCCAAAACACACGTGGCTAGATAATAAAATAGCCAGAGTATGACTATTAAAGGCTTGTTGACGTCCATATGTATAAACATATTAAGCAAAGCAATTAGACAGTGCTCAAGCTTTCCAGCGTCTTGCACGTTAGCCTTAGCTCCCAGCTAACAAAATTACGTTCCAGGAAGTGACCACAGTTATTTTAATTTAGCCAAGCCCTCCCCTAAACAATTAGACAGTGCTCAAGCTTTCCAGCGTCTTGCACGTTAGCCTTAGCTCCCAGCTAACAAAAGTACGTTCCAGGAAGTGACCACAGTTATTTTAGTTTAGCCAAGCCCTCCCTAACCCGGCCGGCCATGGTTCATTCCATGTCATATCACTACTTTTCCACCTATGCTGGCTGAGGTTGGGTATTGTCCCTCATAGGCAGTTTTGGCCATGAGACCTCTCTCCTTCACATTTACATTTACGTCATTTAGCAGACGCTCTTCACCTTTCCTTCGTCCTCTCTCTCCGATCTTAACAGGTGGTAGGATTTCACATTTAGTTTGTAACTGCCTTGTTACTGATTTAATTCATTTGAAATGTTAATAAATACACATTTGACTTACCATCACTTGACCAATAATACTATCTACTAAATAATAACAAATAAAGATTTAAACTTGTGCATTTACTTACTTGTGACAGCATCATAGATTGATAGCTCAGTAAAAGCCCTCTTCCCTTCCTGACCTTCAAGGAGTAGCCTGTCCACAGCTCCTCTGTTCCAAATTTTTCTCATCATTCGTCTGATTCCTGAGCCCAGGTCCAGGCCACAACAGAGAGTCAGGTATCGGATCTGTTTTTTTAAATTATTTTTTTAATACCACTCATTTGTGTGTTCCTCAGCTAAAACAGCTGGCCATACAGTTCTGATTGATAGTAATGAGAAATCATTTTTGTAGTGTATCATGTAATCATGGGCTAAAACTTGTGTAAACAGGCAGAGGGTTGATCGTTTCTTCTTAAGATAAGTTAAGTGTTAATTGGGAATTCAATCCAAATACTAAATAGGCATATGGCATATATGACAACTGCATTTCGTTGACATTAAGATATTTGGATTCAATAATATTGCAGGTTGCAATCTTCTCTCAAATCTGGTCGCATTCAAGTGGCTCTTGATAAACAGCTAACTTATTTTTGTCAATTGCTGTTAAAATACTTGATATAGATTTCAAATTTTTTACAAACAGATACATTTTAAATTGCCATCCCTACCATTTCGATAGTAGGAGTCTAAGTGTTTCACAGATATCCTTCAGTTTCTCATTTGTTTCTGCAGGGTTTTGCAGCATTTCAAGTTGCCCCAAGGACTCCGACTCCTTTGGCTGCCAGCCTCTATGGCCTCCATAACTTGGTTCAGAGCAGTCCTGAACTCTGTACGGATCATCTCCAGTTTCACCATTATCCTCATCTCCACTGCTTGAAGATCTGCGAAATAATAAAGACTCAACCATTTAGCTGCAAGCAGCGTGACGATACAAGCCATGAGTACCAGGCAGGACATGTATCAAGGCCATGTGAAATACCTCGATCAAAATATCCACCCTTCATATATATTAGTAGTATTGATAACCATATAGCTGCTGACAGCCATACAATTTGGAATTGATGTTGATAATACAAGAGAAGCAACATTTTGTAACATATAGGCTAGCATAATATACCTTCAATGTATCCAGCGGGCATCTCAGAAGCCACAGGCTCATCAAGCAGGGATGGCAACTCTTGGTCTAAAATATAAGTAAAAAATCATGCTGTTATTTAAACTTTCTACATTTACGATTTCGAGATCAATATCTTGATGGCTAAAGAAACCTGATTCTGATGCTCTGTCTTGGCCAGCTTCTTCCTGGCTGCCACTTGGACTAAGTGAGAAAACAGAAGTAAAAAAAATTAAGACATAGTTTTGAAACTGGCACAGAACCAAAAGTGAAGGGATGTCAGTCAGGAGCTCAGTGGGAAGGTTAATGAAATCCCAACAAAAATAAATGCTAAGCATATTTTTTTTGTTTCAAATAATGCTTTTAGTTTGATGGCAAATACATAGATATTTACACTTGTGTTTTACTCCAGAAGAATATGGTGATTTCACTACTTTTGTAAGTACAAGTTTCACCACAAGTATTTGGAAAGTTCTAACAGTATGCACAAAGTAGTAATACGACTTTAAATAACCTAATATGCAAAAATATGATGGTAATTGTATTCTATTGAGTGTCTTTGAATGATTTGTAAAACTATAATACTTCATACAATTCAATTGTTCACCCTCACAAACTACAACCAGACACTTACTGTCGCTCTGGCTTGAGATGGCACTAGCTCCCTCGCTAGTTAGATAGCCTGACATCATCAAAATGTCTTTATCTGGGGAGCAGGGAGTACACTAACTTACTTGGTTTAAATAGTACACGCTGGAGAACTTACCTTTCGTAAAAACTCCAAGAGGTGAACTGTGTTCGGTCAGTCGGAGTCGATGGCGTCTTTGCTGTTCAGCTGTGTTGTTTCTCTTTTAACAATTAGTACCGTAGGTGTTTCTTTCTGGCTCCAGCCTCAGTATTGTTAGTTGCCACACCCACTTTTATATTTGCAATGACGGATAATGGAGTCAAAAGGAATATTCAGGATGATCCGTCGTCAGGCCACGACTACTGCTAGCTGCTTTATACTGATTTTTTTATTATTATTATTATTATTATTTTTATAGGCTACATTCATAAATTAATATAATACAAAAATATTATTTTTAGGTATCATTCCCTGTTCCATAGGCATATACTGAGGTCAAAATGACATTATGAATTTCCATAAATTTATTAAAATCGGTAGAATTATGGACAAATAAATTGCGGAGGGGAAGAGCTGGATCCATTTCCTTTACTCCAAGCACAAGTATGCTGGCCCCAATATCTTGGGATCTAAAGTACTTATTTAGAACGTAACAAATGTTCCTACACACTTAGAAAGACAATGTTACAAGTGTACCACCACTTGACTTACAGACGACGTTCCAAAATGTATTTCTCTTCATTCCGATTGTAACATTATATGAAGCCAAAACCATAGCTCTAAATGTAACGTCATGAAATATTCCTAAGATATCTCCAAAATAACATGATATTCAGAACCTTTCATGGACTACCAAGGAACGTTTTTAATGTTCCCATGATGTCTGTATAGCGACCGGATATTTATAACCTCTTTAATACTTATTAGAAACGTTATGAATGTGCCTATAATGTCCCAAACGGGCTATGACATTCAGTACCTCTGGAAGACTTAAGGGGAATGTTACACGTCTCAGTTACGTTCCTTGTTAGCTGGGTCGTAGCTGAGACGTCACTTGCAGCGAAAAGTGTGAGCATCTTATCACGAAAAGGTTATGAATCCTTTTACGGGATTCATAACCTTTCTCTGAGTTCGATAAAAAAAAATGTTGTTTTAAATTCACCCTGACCCCAGACCGAAGCCGACCCTACTAAACGCAAAGCAGTCAGATTTTTTATTTTTTAACAATGGCTGAAAAGGTGCGGCTCTCCAGTTGGGCTGGTATGTGACTTAACTTTCAAAGGAACAAGGCAACCTCACAGATAGCTGTGTTTCTCAACTCCAGGGTACATGGTGGAGTTGAGAAACACAGCTATCTGTGAGGTTGCCTTGTTCCTTTGAAAGTTAAGTCACATACCAGCCCAACTGGAGAGCCGCACCTTTTCAGCCATTGTTAAAAAATAAAAAATCTGACTGCTACCTCACAGAGTGTTGCACAGAGTTACACACAAGAGGGAACTTTATTTCCAGAGGACTTTTGGGATGGATGAGGTTCTGTAGGCTAAAGAGAGATATGAATGACTATACAGATAGCAATACAATGGAGAATTAAACAGTGAATAGCAAACTAGAGCAATCTATAAGCAAATAACCTGTTTCTAGCTCCAAGCCAACTTTGCAGTATTGTTTTTTTTGGTGTTATTTCTTACATTATTTGCTCAGAACGTTTCTTGTATTATTACCTACAGATGGAAATAACTTTAGGATATAAGCAGTGGCGACACGTCATTCAGGGCAGGGGGGGCAGAGCCCCCACCTGTTTAGCCTCACCTGTTCAGCAAAAAAAAAAAATTGATTAATCAATTTTTCTGCATGTTATTTTGGCATTAATATGTGTCACATATCAGTTTGCAAACAATGTAAAACATTTAATAATAATTGAGTTAATAAAGCCGCATCCAAACATGGTATACTTTTTGCTTTCTTGAGTAAGGCAGCTCCAAAATGCAGGTGTTTCAGTCTAGCTCAGCGCTTTCTGTAGTGGTGGGGCAGCCAGCGGAAAATACGGAGCGTAGGGGTTGGTACTGTTCTCTAGTTGCGCCGTGATTGGCTCAGTGTTCTGTCACTCATGGGGACACTACGTCACCGCAAAATCTACGGGGAGAGCTAGAAAGTTCAAGCCCCCTTGGGTGCTGCCATAGATTTACATTAGAAGTGCCCATCCAAGAAGGCTCAAGGTCATTGGCCACAGATAAAATGACGTCAAATCACATATCTACCGTAGCTTTGATTGAACTGATCATGTTACTTTCAGAATCTTAGCTAGCAAGCTAGACAAGCAGTCATCATCATGAATCACGTCGACAATCTACTGGCAAATCCTTTTCAATCCTTGTCATATGAAGAGTCATTACACAAGTCGGAAATCGCAAATTCAACAATGAGTAGTTTGGAAGGAATCAGTAGCTCACTGCAAGCGTTGCAAATCAATCACTATTTTGCTTCCCCTGCCTGCTATTCGGTGGAGAGGGTGTGTGGTCCAAGTCTGGGTTTAAGGATTTAAAACATCTGTCTGAAATAGTCTCTTTTCCAAGCTTAAAATGATAAACATTCACTCGCAACACCTTGGGCCAGAAAATGTTGAATACATTGGCCATACTGTCAATCCACCATGACTTCTGTCACGTTAAAAACAACTGGAAACTTGAAAATCTCAGACGACTTCAGTGAGTTCAAGACAACTTAGAAGTCGGAAAAAAACAAGCTTTGACTGAGAAAATACTTTTTGAACGGTCATCCAACTCGGAATTCCAAACCGGGAACTCTGGCCTCTTTCTACAGCTCCGACCTGATGTCCTGATTCGACCTTGTTTTTTTTTCCCCAGTTGTCTTGAAAGCACCTTTGATGACAACATTTGCTCACAAGGACCTCCGCGCCACCTTCCTGTTCAAGTGAGCACATCACAACAACGATGAGTCCAAAAATGTATTGTATGCTAATGCGTAAATGAGCTCATGTGCTTTTCTTCACGAGGAGGGGATATTATGTAATGTTGTTGGGTCTGTAACCATGTTGGTAGGCTAACCGCGCCTCTTTCTCTCAGAATTTCTGTCTGTGTCCATTTTGAAAGTGCTGAACGAATAGGCCTACCTCGTCGCAGCTCGTTTGCTTCCACTTGCTTATACTTAGAGTTAAGTGTTAATGATATAAGAACAAACATGATGAATTTACTGACCATAAATGTAATAATGTTTGTATGGTTCAAAAGTCAAAACTCATGTTGGCGTTCGTTATTATTGAAGGACATGAGGTTCTTATGGACTTACAGAAATCCACAAGGAGTCAGTAGAAACCACATTTGTTCAAGCAAGTCAGCCATATCAGCTATGGTTTTAAAAAGTCAGTAAATGAGGCTGAATTATCTGTTTCGCTGCCAGACAAGGCTCCGTTGATAGCAAGGTGTAGTGGTGGTAAGGATTCACTCCATGGTGCTGAAAGGAAAGCACTGCGGTTGGGACAGCTTTATGTAGGCCCTAACAGTTTGTGGGCACCGTTTGTCACCGTTGTAGTGCAATTAATGTATTGTTTAATGTTGTGTAGTGGCTTTGCTGGCATGCATTACATTTTTTTTTGAGTTTGTCCCACCAAGATTTACATGCTAAAATCGCCACTGCGCATTTATTGTAGCTGGGAACTTTAATAGTGATTCCAGACAATCCCGGGTTATAAAGGGAAAGCCAGCCACGTCGCAGACACGGATGCCTTGCTCCCGGACGAGCTAAACACCTTCTTCGCCTGCTTCGAGGAAAACATCATGCCGCCGACGCGGGCCCCCTGATATTACACTCTTGATTAATGCAACAAAACCATATTACACTCATGATTAATGCAACAAAACCATATTACACTCTTGATTAATGCAACAAAACCATATTACGCTCTTGATTAATGCAACAAAACCATATTACACTCTTGATTAATGCAACAAAACCATATTACGCTCTTGATTAATGCAACAAAACCATATTACGCTCTTGATTAATGCAACAAAACCATATTACGCTCTTGATTAATGCAACAAAACCATATTACGCTCTTGATTAATGCAACAAAACCATATTACGCTCTTGATTAATGCAACAAAACCATATTACACTCTTGATTAATGCAACAAAACCATATTACACTCTTGAATGATGCAACGATTCACAAGCATGTGCAGACATTTAAATTCTTTATTTTCTCATCCATCCATAATTTAGCTGCAAGACAAAAACACAGCCAAAGTGGCACAGGTGCTATCTAGCTAGCTAACAACATTTGTTTCATCAAGTAACTTCAGCATAGCAAAAATATATACGAATATAAAAGTACAGTAACGTTATCATACAGTGTAATTCATATTATACAGAGTTAGATAGCTAGCTTTTCGGCATACCTTAGAACAAACCATGCTTCATCTTTATGAATATCATACAAATCATTACATAAAAAAATGCTAATTGCGACAACAACAAAAAAGTTATTTCACTGGGCAGTTTATGCCTGCGGTCCTGCTCACTTTTGCATTGAAATAAATGACAGTGTTTTGCAATTTACTTAATTTAAAGCTACGGTGTCAATTTCAGAGTAACCAGCTTTTACTGCACTTTCAGATAAAAACTCAATAAAACATGTCTCTGATACAAGGAAAATGCATTTCAGCTGTTTCAAAAACATTTCTCTGCTATTTCGATTTATACTTTAAGAATGCTGGGCTGAATGAGACAATTATGTTTACACTGCCCTGCTTGGAGGGGGAAACATAGTGTCTCATCACCACTCTCCCTCAAAAGAGACATTAAAATAGATCAAACACAGACACTCAGGGGGAAGTGATATTTTTTTTTAAACGTAACGTTTCTGAAAATGCCTTAATCAAAAAATAGTGACCCCATCCCAACCGTCTTTGTCAATGGGGATAGGTGAATTCTTCCCCTAGCTATGCGTTGTGTGTTATGTTGACCAATCCGGCAACAACACATCGACCACACGGTCCTACAGGGAATACTCTGGCCGCAGGTCTACTGAGCGCCAGCAAATGATTCATGCAAGAAAAAAACGGAAAGATTCCTCTAGGAAACAAGCACCACTACTGAATATGCTTGTGCTCTAATAGGGCTTATTGTTCATTTGTTATGTATTGAATATATAGTACAGCCATTTTTTTGTTTAGCTTATCTAATCTCTTTTCTGTGGTGCATCTATAAGTGTGATCTGGCCTATTTACTGTACAATACAGTTACAGTAATGAGTCAGGTTGGACCATTTTTACTGTATGGAGATAAGGTAATAAATGTTTGCTTGACAAGGTCTGTTTTGGATTTTTTTACTTTCCAGAGCATTGTGTTGAAATAAGCCCCTGGAGACCAACGACCGTATCTGCAGGAAAGGCTGCTTCCTTCTCTGTTGCCCTTCCACAAGACAGACTATGTACCAGTGGAGGCTGCTGAGGAGGACGGCTCATAAACATTACCACGAGCCTGTTCTCCCCAATTAAGGTGCCACCAACCTCCTGTTGTATGTACAGTGGTGAGAGGGGTGTAGGTCAAAGTGTTAGAACTACATACTTACCTGGGAAATGGACAAAGGATTAACCTGAAGATGGATTGTACTCCAAGTAGATGATGAAGTGAATGACTGGACTGTTGCTTCATATACCATCTTGGATACTATATATCTTCCAGGGGAGGCTGGTGGGAGGAGCTATAGGAGGAGGGGCTCATTGCAACGGTGGGAATGGAATAAATGGAACGGTATTAAACAGATCAAACATATAGAAACCACAATTCCACGGCAAGATTCCAGTGACCCTTTTCATAATGGTATTTTCCCATTTTGTCAGTCAATTAACACAATGATTAGTGCCACTTGACAGACACTTGCAGTCAAGATTGCACAAACAGGGACTTGTTCAGAGCATTGATTAGAGCAGGGGTGTCAAACTCATTCCACGTAGGGCTAAATGTCTGCAGGTTTTAGTTTTTTCCTTTCAATTAAGGCCTAGACAACCAGGTGAGGGGAGTTCCTTACTAGATCGTGACCTTAATTCATCAATCAAGTACAAGGGTGGAGCGAAAACCCACAGACACTCGGCTCTCCGTGGAATGAGTTTGACGCGTGGATTAGAGTGACACATGGGATGTGTCTTTAGATATGTGAAGTATGAATGTAACATGCCGTGCCTCACATTTTAACATAGGACGATTAAGTACATTAATTAGAAGGTGCTTTAAGCATTTCCTCCTTATGTTGAATGAAAATGCTTTGCACGAGTTTAGTGTAAACAATGGTTATCTCTTGTTATGTAGATCTGTAGCCTATGTTGTCTTGCCACCTCAATTACTGTCATTATCACAACAGTCCTCTGAGACTTCAGTGGATACTGAATAGTATAGTCGGAGGTGTTGATTTATTCAGTGAGCCATTTCTGGAACCACATAAAAGTAAAGAAAATACCTCAATGACCCTGAGACATTGAGGATATCGCACAGAAAAGTGTGGTAGAGTCTCTAGAAGAAATCCTCCATTACAGTCAACGCTTATAGACATACTCTGGAACTTTGCCGACGACTTAAGTATTTTTTTAACCACCCGGTTTGGGCTGGATGTTTCAATGTGTAGTTCATACATGCATCTTACCTCAATTAGCCACGAAATCCCTAGTTTGAAAGCAACTGTTTTTCTGGAAGCTGTTCGGCGCCATTTCCCATGCATTTTCCCCACATGGGCCAGCCCCCTAGCAATTTGAGTTCAACCAATGAGCTTCAGCCCTTCGCCATACGAGTGACAGATAGCAAGATGCACATGATACACCCACAGCAGAGAGAGAGCGCAATGACGTGGTGCACAAATCTGCACATATGTGATGTAGTATGCCATTTTAGTACCACTTTTGGCTCGTGAGCGCTACTTTCAGAACTACTGGCTAAAGAGTATACAAAAGTACTGGAGAATCCCTTTAAGAGAAAAGGTTAATGATGTTAAGAATTGACAATAATTCAGGAGAGAGGACCAGACTTGAATGCAACCACTTTAACAAGTTGCCTTGAACTCAGCT